>NC_090737.1:11097150-11099650 GCF_036898095.1 Palaemon carinicauda
AAATTCTAGATTTTCTTCCTCATAAGATGTCCTTTAAGATACTATCATAACTAACATACATTAATGCTATTGAATATGATTTTCCTTTAGAATTTTCTTTCAAGAATAAAATTTCTCATTGAGAGAATTACTTTATACATACACTGTTAAAAAACGTGATTTTAATGGGAAATTCTCCGTAAAAATATACTGTTCTCAGCCGTATGTCAGTAAAATACAGGCGACCGTAATTTAACCTACTTTGTTATTATCTTTTACGGGTTGGTGACCGTAATATTACTCCTTTACGTCAATATATCCGTTTTTTAAAAAAGGTAAATGACTGACAACATTTATTCTAAGATTTTACACTGTTTTTACGGTAATTTTTTAACAGTGTATGTGGCTTCGTTTTTTATGACTTTCGTCTCTCCGAGATTATCAATAAAAGTTTATATTGCCAAAAAATATAAACGCTTCTGAAATCATCTAGAAAGTACCCATAGGAAGACTCCCTGCTCTACAGAAAATAATAATTATAATAATAATTATAATAATTATAATAATTATAATAATAATAATAATAATAATAATAATAATAATAATAATAATAATAATAATAATAATAATAATAATAATAAATGAAGGAAATACAAACCTGACAACATAACAGCTATGAGATGTAGTCCATGAAATGAGCAAACACTGATTATAATGTTTTATTTTTCCTTGTTTCCTTTCCCTCACTGGGCTATTTTCCCTGTTGGAGGTCTTGGGCTTAAGCTTCCTGCTTTTTCGGCTAGGGTTGTAGCTTACCAAGTATTAGTAGTAGTAGTAGTAGTATTAGTAGTAGTAATAATAATATTACCATCATTATTATTATTATTATTATTATTATTATTATTATTATTATTATTATTATTATCATTATTATTTCTATTATTATTCATCATCAATAAAATACTAAGCTACAACCAAAGTTGGAAAAGTAGCATGCTATAAACCAAAGGTTCCAACAGGGAAAAAATAGTTCAGAAAAGTAGCATACTATCAACCAAAGTGTTCCAACAGGGGAAAATAGCCCAATGAGGAAAGAAAATAAAGAAATAAATAAATCACAAGGGAAGTAACATTTAAGCAAACTTCAAGTAGAATGAACAAACCTTGTCCCTATTCCTCTTCCCGCTTCCAGACCGTAATGAAATATGCCTTTTCTGGAACCTGGAACGCAAATGGCCCACTATATTTCACTCCCGTGATTTTACGGCAGCGTGTATTCATTTTGTGATAACGGAGAAAATTTGCAACAGTGAAACTCCGTTGTTCATGAGTTAATTTAATGGAGCTTCTGACAGTGTTAAGAGAGAGCAGACTCCACCTTTGTCATCAAAGATCTGGCAAGGTTTTTTTCCGCCAGTTTTTTAGGACCGGAGACGGGTAGAGCAGTAAGCGGTTTGATAATGACTCCAAGCTGTAAAGTCGCACAATTTAATTAGGAGATTTTTCATCGCAGGAAGTTGATCTCAAATTACTTCCATGAGAAACGAGGTTCTGCTTTTTTATTGTAAAGTGCTTGATGTTAATTTTTTTCAGTTGGGGGGAGTTAATTAACAAGGGAGGAAGCGCCTGTAAGAAGATCAAATTAATTATTAAAAGGTCCGCAGTTAATTATGTAATTAATAAGACGGGGTAATTTGTATTACTGATAATTGCAAGGAGTTTTGATTCTATTATAATATTTCACTTCTACTGATGTGGTTCATTGCGCGTAATACACAAGACTAAATATCGACCTGTATGATATTATACATGTTATCTGCACGGTTAGTTTATTTGTATTTTAATTATCGGTCAAATGTCTTTATATATATATATATATATATATATATACCCCACCCACTTATATAGGGGAGATCCCATTCCATATTATTATTATTATAGTAGTAGTAGTAGTAGTAGTAGTAGTGAAGCTACAACCCTAGTTGGAAAAGCAAGATGCTATAAGCCCAAGGGCTCCAACAGGGAAAAATAGCCCAGTGAGGAAAGGAAATAAATAAATAATGAGAATAATTCAATACTAGTTTTGTATACGCTTCAGTTAAGAGAAAGACAATATTTCAAGAGACATATTTAATCTATAGTTACAATGACAACAATATAAAGCTTCATCTATTAACAAGTGTTTTTTTTTCAGTAAAAACATTCCACAATAATTTAGTAAACAAAAATTGCGTAAATATAAACAGATAGGCCTATAATGTGCACGTGTTTTCTCGCAACCAGAATCCTTTGAAAGTTAAAACATATCATTTGGAGCTGCATTTTTATTCAAGCTGAACAAATATAGATACAGTTGGAAAAGTTTAATAGCAAGCCTTTGAAATATCATGGGAAAACTCTGTAAACTAAAAAAATAATAATGAAAAAAGATAAAGAGTTAAATCGGACAAAAAAATATCGCTACTATTAAAAAAGTTCAGATATATATCTCAATATCTGAGATAAATAACAGGAATTTGAA
>NC_090737.1:11104650-11114650 GCF_036898095.1 Palaemon carinicauda
TGTCCTGGGGAAACGTCTACTGTCAGTCCTAAGTAGGTATAATTCATTTAGAAGTTTTATTCCAGCTGTTACCAAGTTGTGGAATGATCTTCCTAATCGGGTAGTTGAATCAGTAGAACTTCAAAAGTTCAAAGTTGGAGCAAATGTCTTTATGTTGACCAGGCTGACATGAGTGTTTTTATAGTTTATATATGACATATCTGTTTTTGACGTTGTTAATAATTTATATAGGACATATCTGTTTTAACGCTGTTACTGTTTTTAAAATGATATATTGTTAATTTATTCTCATCATTTATTTATTTCCTTATTTCCTTTCCTCACTGAGCTATTTTTCCCTATTGGAGCCCTTGGGCTTATAGCATGATGCTTTTCCAACTAGGGTTGTAGCTTGGCTAGTAATAATAATAATAATAATAATAATAATAATAATAATAATAATAAAAATAATAATAATAATAACAATCTTTAGAGGTTCTTCCATTGATTGATTGATTGATTTGAGATTTTCTGTCATCCTGACATTTAAGGTCATTGACGCCGAGCTTTCATATTTGTTGCGGCTCTGTATTTTCATTGAACATTATCCTAGTTTAACTCATATTCGTTTTCAGTCCTACATTTCAGCTTTCTAGAATAAAATCTATTATCGTTTGCAACTCCTACTATGATTCAGTAAACACAACTATGCCATCTACAAATTTCAATTTGTTAAGGTACTCCAAATTAATAATAATTCCTACATTTTCCCCCTCTAAATTTCTACAATTTCTTCTAGGCATGGTGTGAATAATTCAGGAGAGATGGGGGTCACCTTGTCTCTTTGGCTTTGTTCTCAAATCTACTCAATCTGTCGAATATTGTTTTATCCACGACTCCTGTCCATACAGTAACACCTATATCACTAAACTCTTATATAGCGTGATTTTTATAAGTAATTTCAGGCAATTAGATTTCCAAATTTTACTTAATTTTGCTTTTTTCAATCTTTCACTAAACTCCAATTCTACAGACACTGAATTAGAGATCATAGTTCCTAAATACTAAGATAATTCTACCTCATTAATCGTTTCTCCTTCTAATAATATTTCATATTCGATTGCATATTCCGTTCTCATCATCTCAGCCTTTCTTCTGTCTATCTTGATCCCAACCTCCTGGGATATTTCACGCATTTTAGTAAGCAAGTATCATCAACATACTTCAAATCAACAAACTATTATTATTATTATTATTATTATTATTATTATTATTATTATTATTATTTATACATCTATATATACATCAAATATATATATATATATATATATATATATAGATATATATATATATATATGTGTGTGTGTGTGTGTGTGTGTGTGTGTGTAAATATCAACCAAAAGGGCATTTAGTACCGAATTCTACCTTGGGGAAATATATCCACTGGAATTCATTTATGGTAATAGCTTCCAGCTGGGCAGAGATTCGAACTCTTATCACTTAGCCGAAACCATGCCTGCGAGGACTCTACCAACTGAGCTATCAAGAGAGAGCTCAACTGGTAGAGTCCTAGCAGGCATGGTTTCGGCTGAGTGGCAAGAGTTCGAATCTCTGCTCGGCCAGAAGCTATTACCGTAAATGAATTCCAGTGGTTATTTATTCCCAAGGTAGAATTCGGTTTTAAATGCCTTTGTGGTTGATGTTTACATTGGTTAAAATCACTAGTGTTGGTGATATATATGTTCATAAAAACACACACACACACACACACACACAAACATATATATATATATATATATATATATACACACATACATATATAGATATATATATATATATATATATATGCTTTGTAATGAATAAATTCTACCTGTAAAGTATTTCCCAGTACACAACATTCAATATAATGTTTCACCTAAGTTTATCTAAGCAAAAGTAAAGAACCGCAAAATTAGACTTACAAATACCATAATTCCATCATCAGTGACAACTAGTGCCACAACAAAACCCATTTAGAAAGTAAAATCCCGAGTGGTAATTTAATCTTCCAGATTAATAATTTCACTTTATTGCCCCACATTTTTTCCCCCAAAACTCCGTCATCTTTATTGCACATGGATAAAGTATAACAATAAGTAATTAATTGCGCTAACATTTCCTAGAAGTAATATCAATTTCTATTTTATTTATGAAGACTTTATATATAAGAATTGTACGGTAGACTTGGCAGTTAGGAGTTCGGAGTCGGAGAAGGATTGCTTGGTTGATTATCAGATGACTGATAATCAATCATTCAATCCAGATACTTGTTAATCAATCAATCAATCCAGATATTTGATAATTAATCAATCCAGATATTTGATAATTAATCAATCCAGATATTTGATAATCAATCAATTAACCCAGACCATTGATAATCAATCAATAAATCCAGATCATTGATAATCAATCATTCAATCCAGATAATTGGTAATCAATCAATCAATCCAGATATTTGATAATTAATCAATCCAGATATTTGATAATCAATCAATTAACCCAGACCATTGGTAATCAATCAATAAATCCAGATAATTGATAATCAATCATTCAATCCAGATCATTGGTAATCAATTATTCAATCCAGATCATTGATAATCAATCAATCAATCCAGATCATTGCTAATCAATCAATCAATCCAGATATTTGATAATCAATCAATCAATCCAGATATTTGATAATCAATCAATCTAGATAGTTGATAAATAATCAATCAATCCAGATAATTGATAACCAATTAATGAATCTAGATAATTGATAATCAATCAATCAATCCAGATAAATGATAATCAATCAATCAATCCAGATAATTGTTAACCAATTAATCAATTCAGATAATTGATAATCAATCAATCAATCCAGATAAATGATAATCAATCAATCAATCCAAATAAATGATAATCAATCAATCAATCCAGATAATTGTTAACCAATTAATCAATCCAGATAATTGATAAGCAATCAATCAATCCAGATAAATGGTAATCAATTAATCAATCCAGATAATTGATAATCAATCAATAAATCCAGATAATTGATAACCAATTAATCAATCCTGATAACTGCTAATCAATCAATCAATCCAGATAATTGATAATCAATCAATCAATCAATACTCCTCCGACTCCATACTCTTAAGTTTGCCGGCGGAGGATTGATTAATTGATTATCAGTTATCTGATAAATAAACAATCAATCAATCCTCCTCCACCTCCGTACTCCTAAACTCAGGGAGAGGGGGAATAAGGAGGAAGAAGGGGGAGGGGAAGAAGAGGGAGAGGGAAATTGGAAAGGGGAAGGGGGTGGTCCTGAGACCCTTTTCTCTTGCAGTTTCCCCCAATGATCCTTCCCCACATATAATTATCATCTGATTTTTATAACCCTCGCAAAATTTAAATCTGGAATAAACGAACCGGATAGGAAGCGGGATGTGATGAAGTGAAGGGAAGAAAATTGAAGGAGAGGGGGGGAAAGAACCACCTCCCCCCCTCCCTTCCAAATCCCAAGGGGGGGGGGGATCCACCAGCGCCGCCCCATTTCCTTTCATCTCGCCCGATGTACCTTGTCAGGAAATTACCACCGTTCCCGAAATTCGATGATTTATCCCATTAAAAACCGAATAAGGAGGACAAGACGAACCTTTCCCTTTGGAGGATATTTGCCCTGATGGCCGTTCACGCCTCGGTTCATGGAGAGAAGAAGAAGAAGAAGGAGCAAAAGGAGGAGGAGGAGGAGGAGGAGCAGGAGGAGGAGAAGAAGAAGAAGAAGAAGAAGAAGAAGAAGAAGAAGAAGAAGAAGAAAAAAGGAAGGAATATATTCGTTGGGTGTTCAAACTATCTAGCTCAGCAGAAAATATTTTTTTTCTCTCTCTCTCTCTCTGTATTATATATATATATATATATATATATATATATTGTATACATACATACTCACCACAACAACAACAACAACAAAAGCACTTGATTCTAGACCACTGCAGGAAAAAGGGGGTATCAGGACAACTGCCCCCGGGACAACTGCCCCCAGGACAGTTGCCCCCTGACAACTGCCCCCAGGACAGTTGCCCCCTGACAACTGCCCCCAGGACAATTGCCCCCGTAGGACTACTGCCCCCCGGAAAATTGCCCCCGGGACAATTGCCCTCGTAAAACCCCTGGACAATGGTGTAAAAGAATAAAAATACATAACTAATAAAACCAATATTTTATTATTGTTAATAAAAAATACATGATTTAAAAATAAGTTTTAAAAAGATAACATTATACACTAAAATTTGTACATAGATGGGTTGCAAAAATATTGAAAAGGGATTTAAATACTAGGATTTTAAATTGTGGGCTATGCACAATGTTTGCTATTCGTATGCTAGAATCCTGATAGCGTTTCCGCTTAGGAGGTACTGGATGCCCAGCAAGTATTTGATTAATTATGACGCTGGATAGTGCCTGTTCTCTCTTCAACACCCCAAGAAATTTCCATATATTTGGATGAAATGACGTAACGCTTGCTTGCATATGGTTATGCCAGCCTTCTACGGCGTTGTTTGTTCGAGGTAAATCTTCAACAACAAGAGTATACATACTCCACATGCTTATAGGGAAACGTGGCTGTCTCCTTGTATTTCGACGTCTTCTACCGATGAATGTATCTTCAAAATAATCTATTATTGCATCAGCCTCAGGTGGCAACATCTCTTGTAGTTTCTAAAACGCTTCAATAACTTTTTCTGCGGGAACAAACGCTAATGCAGGAATCATACGCATTTGCAAGGAAAAATAGGCGTCAGTTTGGTATTTAGTTGGGAGACCTTCATTTTGCACCTTACGGTATATGCTTTGAGATAAGTGATAAAAACATCCTTTACCATCCTTTGCAGTCTCTTTGGTAGCAATAGATTTAGCCTTTATTTCCTGTCGTACTAACAAGACTTCACGGCGGGGTGTGATCATTTACAGAGCCAACTACTTCATTTTCACAAACTTTTACTTTCGCTTTACAGTTATTATGGCGGCGTTTTTCACATTCATAAGATGTAACATTTTTTGCCTATTCCTTCTGCTTCACATAGATGTATCCGTCATAAATAAGCTTCATTTTTCCACGTTCACTTTTGACGAACTCCATGATGGGTTATGTTACTTCTTGTATTTCGTTCGAAAATAAACTATAACTCCTACGACCGATTAGACACTGGACCTTTCTTACTTTTTTTTTTTTTTTTTTTTTTTTTATAAATATTTGTTTGACTATACAGAATTAGCCAATTGGCGATAGCTTTCGAAAATAAACTATAACTCGTACGACCGATTACCTAATCAGGAAATAACTACTTAAATGATAATAAATTTAGGAAATAGATACAATTATTTCTTCAATGACCGATTATGTAATTAGGAAGAATATCTTCATAAATTGTTACTAAAAAGTAATTACGTAAATGAAAATATGGGGGCCAATTTTCCGGGGGGCAGTAGTCCTACGGGGGCAGTTATCGGGGGGCAACTGTCCTGGGGGCAGTTGTCTCGGTGGCGGTTGTCCTAGATCCGAAAAAGGGATAGACACGTCTGAGGTTAGGCAAGTTTTCATCACCACGTAGGCTACAGTACATATTGTGTGTGCGTGTGTGTGTGTTTTAAAACTGATATATAATGACATATTTCATAAACACATTCATTTTTTTCATAGGGAAATTCCATGACAAGTATTCTCGAATCTCAATTTACTAGAAAAATAAAAATCTCAGGAGACAAATACTGCTGAGCAACATAAAAACACGCTAAATATCAAAAGATTTTTTATTTTATTTGTGTCGGGGAAACCCAACATTAATTTCCTGAATATGTTGTCTTCAGAAGGAAGAGAAAGAGTGATATTTCCCTAGGTGATGAAGGGAGACCCTTATTCCTGAACTATCTAATAAACTTGTGTCTCGAATATAGGAAATGAGAGCAATGCCGGAGGGTCTCACGAGAGAAAGAGGACACTCCAAAACCAAACCATTGTTCTCTAGTCTTGGGTAGTGTCATAGCCTCTGTACCATGGTCTTCCACTTGGGGTAGAGTTCTCTTGCGTGAGAGTACACTCGGCCACACTGTTCTATCTTATTTCTCTTCCTCCTTTTTATTGACGTTTTTATAGTTTATATATGAAAAATTATTTCAATGTTACTGTTTTTAAATTATTTAAATAATTCACTAATTCTCTTGTTCTTTACTTATTTCCTTATTTCTTTTCCTCACTGTGCTATTTTCCTTGTTGGAGCCCTTGGGCTTAGAGCATCTTGCTTTTCCAATTAGTATTGTAGCTTAGATAATAATAATAATAACAATAATGATAATGGAAAATAACGACTGATCTGAAGGGTTGTATATAATACGCTTTAGTTGAGACAGATGTAACAGCCAAACCCTCTCTGTATCTCTTTCATCTTCTTCTTAACCTTGTTGTTGTATGACTACTCGGTCTCTCTCTCGCTCTCTGGTGTCACACTCCCTGTCACACTCTCTCTCTCTCTCTCTCTCTCTCTCTCTCTCTCTCTCTCTCTCTTCTTCTTCTTCTTCTTAACCTTGTTGTTGTATGACTACTCGGTCTCTCTCTCTCTCTCTCTCTCTCTCTCTCTCTCTCTCTCTCTCTCCTCTTCTTCTTCTTCTTCTTCTTCTTCTTCTTCTTGTTGTATGACTACTCTGTTTCCCTCTCTCTCCCTCCTTCAGATGTCACACTCCCTCTCACACCCTTTCTCTCTCATTCTCCTCTTTCTTAACCTTGTCATCCAAGCGAGAGAGAGAGAGAGAGAGAGAGAGAGAGAGAGAGGAAGGTATTATAATATCACTGGAATCAGAAGGCATGAGGGACAGAAGGTTATTGTGGCTTGATTGGTAACGTCTCTGCTTGGTGTCTGCCAGTCGTGGGTTCGAGTCCCGCTCAGTCTCGTTAGTGCAACCTAGCCATCCTTGTGAACTAAGGCTGAGATGTTTGGGAGAGCGTATAGGTCTATCTGCTGGGTCATTAGCAGCCACTGCCTGGCCCTCCCTGGTCCTAGCTTGGGTGGAAAGGAGTCTTATGCGCTGATTATATATATGGTCAGTCTCTAGGGCATTGTTATGCTTGATTATTATTATTATTATTATTATTATTATTATTATTATTATCATTAAGCTACAACCCTAGTTGGAAAAGCAGGATGCTATAAGCCCAAGGGCCCCCAACAGGGAAAATAGCCCAGTGAGGAAAGGAAACAAGGAAAAATTATATATTTTAAGAACAGTAACAACATTAAAATAAATATTTCCTATATAAATTATAAATACTTTAACAAAATAAGAGGAAGAGAAATCAAATAGAATAGTGTGCCCGAGTGTACCCTCAAGCAAGAGAACTCTAAACCCAAGATAGTGGAGGACATTGGTACAGAGGCTATGGCACTACCAAAGACTAGAGAACAATGGTTTGATTTTGGAGTGTCCTTCTAGATAGGGCAATGTCACTGTCCCTTGCCACTGCCATTCATGAGCACCCTTTAAAACTTTAAATAGGTGTTGGGGGGGGGGGGGTTGCAGAAGTGAATTTTCAAAAGCAGCATAAGGCTTACTTCAACTACTCCAAGTTGTTAAGGGTAATGATAATTAAATTTTCCTTTCGGTGACGTTGTTAATAGAGTCGTTACATCCATAATTGGCTAGTTAGGGCTTCCATTTTAACGACATTGGCTGGAGATCCCTAGATGGCAGTAGTGAGGATGATAATGGTGAAGGAAATGAAGGGTGGAAGAAGAGGAAGGGAGGAAACGAGATAGAATGGGTAATATGAATGTATGGGGGAAGAGCAGAAATGAAGGAAACTCAATTCGAAAATAAGAAAAGTGGACGTTCGAGGGAATTTGATGTACGAAGATTAATACGCGAGAAGCTGACAACAAAAATGAAGAAATTGGAGACTAAAATTTAGAAAAGGTATATTGTAAAACAAGTCAAATCCGAATTTCATTAATGAAAAAAAAAATTAACATAAAAAAATAACATGAAAACGGAGCCACGAAGCAGAAAATATCTTAATTTAAAAAAAAAAAGTATATCTTAAAACACGAGTCAAATCCGAATTTCACAATGGCAAAAAATTAAATTAAATACAGAAAAAATTAAAACGGAATCACAAAGCAGAAAATATCTAAATTGAAAGAAATATATAATAAAACAGCAGTCAAATCAAAATTTCACAATGGCAAAGATGATGGAAACAAGACAAAAATAAAATTAGATATAAAAAAAAAACATGGAAACTGAATTGCGAAGCAGAAAATATCTAAATTAAGAAAAACTAACAGTCAAATCAAAATTTCACAATGCGAATATGGCAAAGTAAAATTTTTTTAAAAATTGAAAACGGAATCTCAGGAAGCAGAAAATATCTTGCTAAAATACAACAATGAAAAGATGTAATCTCCCAGGAGACAGCAACGAATGAAGGAGGAAGAGAAGGAGAGATTACTTACTGAAATGAATTGCGAGAGAAATGACCTGGAAGGTCATAAAAGGTCACGTGCGGCGAAAAAGCGAAATTCTTCATGGGGGAAGCACCTTTCTTTTGCAGCCAGTATTGACTGATTGGTGTATACTGGTGTCGCAATAGTTAAGGGCGCTCTCTCAATCAGAGACTTTTGTATTTTTGTAGGTATTAATTTTCTAACTTTTTCAAATTAGATCAAGCGCATAATATTGAAAAAATAATTTCAATATATATATATATATATATATATATATATATATATATATATATATATATATATATATATATGTATATGTATATATATACATATATATATATATATAATATATATACTATATATTACATATATATACACAGTATATATATATATATATATATATATATATATATATATATATATATATATATATATGTATATATATATATATATATATATATATATATTATATATATATATATATATATATATATATATATATATATATATATATATATATATATATATACATAAGAGAGATTACTCGAGTGCCATATGTGGACGAGATCATAAAGGGTAGATGGAGATGGTTTGGTCAGGCTCTTCGCACCCCCCCCCCCCCCCGAGAGATTAGTTCACCAAACGTTTATCTGGGTTCCACAAGACTGGAAGAATTGGAAACCCCGGCCTTACATGGCTGAGAACTATGAAGCGTGAAGTAGGAGATGTTGAATGGAGAAGTATTGAATTAAAAGCTCAAGACAGAGACGAATGGCGAAATGTAACCGAAGCCCTCTGCGTCAATAAGCGTAGGAGGAGATGATGATGATGATGATATATATATATATATATATATATATATATATATATATATATATATATATATATATATATATACATATATATATATATAGCCTATGTGTGTGTGTGTGTGGTAGTCTTTTGTTGTCTCTGGCAATTTCAACTACGTATACTATATTCGAAACCCAACTCTGGCATGATAGATTCCACTGAAACACACCTCTATTACTCCCATAAGCCCAATATAATTCATTAGATGCCATGACAGTGGTATATGACTTGGATTACAATTGCTAGAAATCAATTACCTACCATATTATAGTTCATAAGTCTACTTGGCTGTAAATGAATATCTGTATCTTCTGTGATAATAAAGGGCAGTCAACTTGGGGTGTGGTTACCGATGTGGTAACGTCCTTGACTGGTGAACGCCCGACTGGGTTTCGTGTCCCGCTCAAACTCTTTAGTTTTTTGGTCGCTGCAATCTCACCATCCTTGTGAGCTAAGGATGGGGGGTTTGCAGAGCCTATAGGTCTATCTGCTGAATCATAAGCAGCCATTGCCTGGCCCTCCTTGGTCCTAGCTTGGGTTGAGAGGGGCCCAGGCGTTGGTCATATGTATATATGATCAGTCTTTAGAGCATGGTCTTACTCGATAAGGCAATGTCACTGTCCCTTGCCCCTGCCATTCATGAGTGGCCT
>NC_090737.1:11124650-11127150 GCF_036898095.1 Palaemon carinicauda
ATCCCATAGGAAACAGAACGAAGAATAATACTATTAATTGGGATGGGAGACAATAATTCAAATGAATCTATTACAAGTATTTGCTTTGTTGAATGTGACTTATACCGTTATATTAATTACCCAATTGCTTGATTTTTTTTTCTTTTAAGAAAATTATAGACGTGGTAAAACCACGTTTAATATATGATTATTCTTGTCAGTGGTTGAAACTAATATTTACTCATTATACAGTATGAGAGGGTTTTCTTTAAGGCAAAATAAATAATGTGGAAAATAGATGTTTAATATCTGAACATTAGATAATAGAAAATACATCGATGAACTGTTCAAAATGATTTTATTCTTGTGGTTGATAATATATTTTCCCTTTTTCTCTCTGGCTCGAGGAAGCTCAAGCAAAATCCCCTATATTCATATATTTGAGATTTTCTTGAAGCTAATTTCCTCTTCTTGAATTCCCTTAACCCTCTATTCATAAATCTGAGATTTGCTTAAAGTTATTTTCCTATCATTGAATTTCCTTAGCCATATATTAAAAAATCTGAGATTTTTTAACCTAATTTTCTCCCTTTGAAATTCCTTAACCCAATATTCATAAATCAGAGAATTTCTTAAAGGTAATTTCCTCTCCTTGAATTCCCTTTACCTTATATTCATAAATCTGAGATTTTCTTAAAGCTAATTCCCGCTCCTTAAATTCCCTTTACCTTATATTCATAAATCTGCGATTTTCTTGAAGCTAATTTCCTCTCTTTGAATTCCATTATATCTGAGATTTTCTTGAAGCTAATTTCATCTCTTTGAATTCCCTTAAATCTGAGATTGTCTTGAAGCTAATTTCATCTCCTTGAAATCCTTTAAATCTTAGATTTTCTTGAAGCAAATTTCCGCTCCTTGAATTCCCTTAATCCTATATTCATAAATCCAAGATTTTCTTGAAGCTAATTTCATCTCTTGGAATTCTTTTAAATCTAAGATTTTCTTGAAGCTAATTTCATCTCTTGGAATTCTTTTAAATCTAAGATTTTCTTGAAGCTAATTTCCTCTCCTTGAATTCCCTTAACCCATATTCATAATTATGAGATTTTCTTGAAACCTACTTCCTCTCTTTGAATTCCCTTATATCTGAAATTTTCTTGAAGCTAATTTCATCTCTTTGAATTCTCTTAAATCTGAAATTTTCTTGAAGCTAATTTCATCTCCTTGAATTCCCTTAACCCTATATTCATAATCTGAGATTTTCTTGCAGTTAACTTCCTCTCCTTGAATTCCCTTAACCGTAAATTCATAAATCTCAGATTTTATTGAAGCTAATTTCCTCTCCTTGAATTCCCTTAACCCTACAGTCATATATCTGAGATTTTCTTGAAACCTTTTTCCTCTCATTGTATTCCCTTAACCCTATATTCATAAATCTGAGATTTTCTTGAAGCTATTTTCCTCTTCTTGAATTTCCTTAAAACAGTTTTTGGTGACATCATGAAATATTATCAACATGTTCACATATATTTTCCCTTTTTCCTTTGGGCTTGAGGAAGTTCAAGCAAAATCCTATATATTCATAAATCTGAGATTTTCTTGAAGCTAATTTCCTCTACTTGAATTCCCTTAACCCTATATTCATAAATCTGAGATTTTCTTGAGGCTAATTTCATCTCCTTGAATTCCCTTAACACTGTATTCATAAATCTGAGATTTTCTTGAAGCTAATTTCCTCTCCTTGAATTTCCTTAGAACAGTTTTTGGTGACAAAAAAGCCATTGCAAATGCCCTTCAAGTATGTCAACGAACGTCACGCCAGTCTAGTCTTGGCTGTGTTTCAAGAAAAAAAAAAGCGAAAAACATTATTCATGTAAGACGCAGTCACTCAATTATTCTGCAGAGAAAGAAAAAAGCAAGACGGTGAACTGTGTACCCAGGCTAATGTCCTCCAAGGCAATAAGAATAAATGGTTGCATGAGAGAGAGAGAGAGAGAGAGAGAGAGAGAGAGAGAGAGAGAGAGAGAGAGAGAGAGAGAGAGAGAGAGAGAATGTCACTAAGGACTCGCAAGAATTAGGGCAAAAAGCCTCTTTCTATTCCGACGTAGAGGCAATCATAAATCCATTCTCTCTCTCTCTCTCTCTCTCTCTCTCTCTCTCTCTCTCTCTCTCTCTCTCTCTCTCTCTCTCTCTCTCTCCATATATACAGGATACTGTTTCTTCATGTTTAAATATCTAATTATATGAAATAAAATAAATTTTTCGGTATGTGTTTTGTGTTTCCCCTCTTCTTTTTTAGGTTTTTTTCTCTTCATTCTTCCAACCTTTTCCTATTCCCTTCATTTCTTTCTTCCTTTTTTCCTTATCTACCTTTTCACTCTGTTTCCCCCTCAATCCCTTTCATTTGGCTACGTATCCCTTCTCACTTTTCTTCCTTACGATTCTCTCACTCCCTCACATTCACCTTCTTGTAACTAACCTTTACTGTAATTATTCCAGATTCTCCAGTTTTTCTAATTTA
>NC_090737.1:11141051-11166051 GCF_036898095.1 Palaemon carinicauda
ATCTTGCTGTCCATAGACCTAAAGGACACATATTTCCAAATTTCAGACCACTGGAACTAAAGGAAATACCTTTGGTTCATACAGGTCCATTTTTGAATTCGCTGTTTCGGACGGAGACCGGACAATTTGCCGTAAACAAATTCGCCTTAGGACTATTGGCCATAACACAATTTGCTATACGGATATTTTGCTGTAAGGGCATTTGGCCACAAAGTATAAAATTTCTGTTTTCAGTAATTGCTGAAATGAGAAATGTAAAACAGAAAGGTTGTTATAATTTTAAACTGCATCGTTAATAGCTGAAATAAGGTTCTTTACTTCGACCGTTTACATTATTCATCTTTGGAAGTTGAGCCTAAAGGCCTTACTCTATTTAGCTTTATCCTAAATTCTTACGATGTCGTACACAATTAAGAACACCACAGGATGTGATAAGGTAGTAGATGACTCTAACTTTATTTATAGGTAAGAAAGAAAATATGACGGCAATGTTTATTGGTATTATGATGATACGAATGTAAGACAAGGATGCATACAATACTGAATAGTGAAGTTATTCCTATTTGTAAAATTGTAAGCGAGCATACACATCCATCAAACCCTAGCAAACCTAAAATGCAAGAAACAATAAGAAATATGAAAGCAAAGGCACTTAAATCCTAGAGCACTTCAAGATCATTGATTGGTGTTGCATGTGGGGAATTAGAAAATGAAGGAGGATTTTTTATATCATCAATTTCAAGTTTATCAAGAAACAAGAGAAAAAAATTGCCCCTCCTATTCGTAGATCATAAATCAGAATTTACTTGTCTACAAAATGAGGACAAATTTTTACTCTATGATAGTGGAGCGGTAGACAAAAATAAAATGTAATTTTTCGGTACGATTGCATGCATGCTCAAAATAAGAATACAAGAAAATTAGGAAAGTGATGGAATATTTAAGGTTTGTCCCGAAATCTTCTATCCATTATATATTCTACATGTCATCATAGGACATGCATGCATCCTTTGAATTTACGGTCCCTTCCCTAAAGAATCTTGTAATATGTTTTTTTTTTTTGTTTTTTTTTTTTCAAACAGTTGAAGATTTACTCGAGTTCCTAAGACCTGAAAATTATTGATTTTGAACCAGCTAGTTTTATGAGTTTTTTATTTAGATTTTTCCATCTGCAAAGGTGAAGTGCGTTATTGCACTTGTATTTATCACGCCCGAAGACACAATCGTTGCATTCATAGAACTTGGGGAAGATGATGACTAGCCACTAAAACTTGTGGCATATTTTGAAACGCATTGCATTAAGGGGGAGAGAATCGTCTACATAGAGCTCTTCCTACTTTTCCTATCAGTCTTTGGAATATGTATGAAAGAACCCTAAATCAGCTTTTACCAATACCCTTCCAAATTTATTGAAAAAAGAAAATGAAGGTAATCAATGCAGAAAGAGAGAGACACGCCAACAAAAAATAAATACAAAGATGTTCTATAAAACAAAATAAGATAATCAATATTGCAAAGAAATATATATATATACATGATTAAGGTACCATTTATATATAAATCTTGTATATAATTATCTTATGTTTTGCGGCAAAATGTCCTTACAGCAAGTTGTCTTACGGTGAATTGTCTTATAATAAACTGGCTTATGGCAAATTGTCCTAGATCTGTTTCAGACTTTCCACAGCTCCTCAATTGTTCACAAGAGAGTTCACACTGGTATAAACCTGGGCACACGGGATGAAACTAAAACTTCCCTGATATCTCAATGACTGGCTTTTGATGACAGATGTCAGAGTCCCAGTTTCTGTTCCACAAGGAACTTCTTTTCAAGTTTTGTCAAGATCTGGTGATCCAGATAAATCTTAAGAAATTCTCGCTCTATGTCAGGGCCTTGTCTACTTGGGGATGAGAATAGACACAGTCCAAGCCAAAGTCTTGTCATCACAAGACTGCAGAGTTTGGAGAAAGTCACAATGCTTTTCTTGACACATGAGTCCCTCACAGCGAGGCAGTGGCAAAGACTCCATGGCTTTACCCGGGGACCCGAAAAACCGAGTGAGCAGCACTCGAGAAAGGGGGTCCCTGCACTTCGCACTCTCCGAAGCTTGCTACGGATGTGCGGCCTACATAAGTTGTGTATGGAGGAAGTTGTGACTCGTCCTAGGAAGTTGACCTGGAGTTCTTTAGATAGAAATCTAGGCTAGGACGTTCCCAATACCACCTCGTCAGGGTATGGGGGACGCAAACAATATCCTAGTTAATACTAGGAGCACAAGGGAGCATGGTTTACCTGCAGAGGTTGAGGTCAGCTATGCAGAGACCAGGATGCTACTTTCCCCAAGGGAGGGGAGAATGAAGAAAGAAGTAAGGGCCAGACATACTCTTTCAATCACGCAGACTAAAACCGGGGTAACAATGCCCCCAACCTTCTGCTACCTGTCCATTAAGGAGCCTGAGGTTAGACCAGCTGTTGTGCAGTCACCACAGGGCCAATAGAGAATGTATCGAAGCTCCTGTGGGTCACGTCCTGCAGGTAGTGGGCTGTGAACGTCGTCTGGCGCTTCCACACCCCAGCTTGCAAAACCTGCGTCACAGAGAAATTTCTCTTGAATGCCAGGGACGTAGCGATGCCCCTGACATCGTGCGCTCTAGGGCGGCGTGACGGAGGAGGGTCAGGATCCAAGGTATGCTGGATAACCTTCCGGATCCAGGCCGAGATGGTGTTCCTGGTGACCCTCCTCTTTGTCCTTCCTGTGCTTACGAATAACGCTTGCACCTGAGGACGGACTGCGGCTGTTCTCTTCAAGTGATCCCTCAGACTCCTCACTGGGCAAAGTAACAGATGGTCTGGGTCACTTGTTACAGAACGAAGACTCGTTACCCTGAAGGAGTCGAACCTAGGGTCCGACACCCCGGGGTTCTGAGTCTTGGCAACAAACTCAGGGACGAACTTGAACGTTACCTCCCCCCATCCCCTTGAATGGGCGACGTCGTAAGAAAGACCATGAAGTTCACTGACCCGCTTGGCCGAGGCCAAAGCGAGCAGGAAAGCCGTCTTCCAAAACAGGTGGCGATCAGACGCCTGGCGTAATGGTTCAAACGGGGCTCTCTTCAGAGCCCTGAGGACCTGAACCACGTTCCAAGGAGGAGGTCTTACTTCTGACTGGGGGCAGGTAAGCTCATAGCTGCGTATGAGTAGAGAGAGTTCTAACGAAGAGGAAATGTCCACTCCTTTCAGCCTAAACGCCAGGCTTAAGGCTGAGCGATAGCCTTTCACCGCTGGAACTGAAAGGCGCATTTCCTCCCATAAATACACAAGAAACTCCGCTATTGCTGGAATAGTGGCATTGAGTGGAGAGATACCCCTCCCACGACACCAACCACAGAAGACTTTCCACTTCGCCTGGTAGACTCCGATAGAAGATTTGCGTAAGTGGTGAGACATCCTGTCCGCAACCTGTTGCGAAAATCCTCTCTCCGTGAGGAGACGCTGGATAGTCTCCAGGCGTGAAGCCGAAGCGATGCTACGGCCCTGTGAAAGATGTTGCAGTGTGGTTGTCTGAGTAGCTCGTGTCGTGGGGGGAGTTCCCTCGGAAGTTCCGTCAGGAGCTGCAGAAGGTCCGGGAACCATTCCGCGTGATGCCACAGCGGAGCTACAAGAGTCATGGAGAGATTGACCGATAGTCTGGTCTTGTTGAGCACCCTTCTCATCAGACAGAAAGGTGGGAAGGCGTAAACGTCGATGTTGTCCCACCTCTGTTGAAAGGCATCTTGCCAGAGAGCCTTGGGGTCCGGGACTGGAGAGCAGTACAGGGGCAGCTTGGAGTTCAAGGCTGTCGCGAACAGATCTACTGTCGGGGAACCCCACAAAGTCAGGACTTTGTTGGCTATCTGAGGATCCAAAGACCACTCGGTACTCACTATCTGCGTCATTCTGCTCAGACTGTCGGCGAGCACATTCCTCTTGCCTGGAATGAAGCGAGCCGAAAGTGTGACCGAGTGGACTTCGGACCACCTCAGAATCTCTACTGCAAGATGGGATAGCTGTCGAGAAAAAAGTACCTCCCTGCTTGTTGATGTAAGCCACTACCGTAGTGTTGTCACTCATCACCACAACGGAGTGACCCGCCAGGAACTGTTGAAGAGCCAGGAAAACTGCCTTCATTTCTAGCAGGTTGATGTGGAGGTACTTTTCTGATTCTGACCAGAGGCCTGAGATGCTTTGGTTCAGAATGTGGACCCCCCCACCCTTCTTTTGACGCGTCCGAAAACAGAGTCAATTCTGGGGGGAGGACGAGAAGATCCACTCCCTTCCGGAGGTTCAGGTCGTCCAGCCACCACCGAAGGTCCGTCAGTTCCGTGGGTCCAACAGGGACCAGAAAGTCCGGAGAATCGGAGTCTTGATTCCACCGGGACTTTAGCCGCCATTGCAGGGATCTTATCCTGAGGCGGCCGTTCGGAACTAGACGTGCCAGGGAGGAAAGGTGACCTAGAAGACGCAACCACGAATGGGCCTAGATATACCAGTCGTTTCGTCGGAAGCAGAGAGGACTTCTCGAGGTCTACCACGACCCCCAGGTCTTAGCAAACCTCCAGAAGTCTGTCTCGGTGTCGAAGAAGGGTCGACTCCGAGTCTGCCAGGACCAGCCAGTCGTCCAGATAACGGAGGAGACGTATGCCATTCCTGTGCGCACAAGACAAAATCAAAGCGAACACTCTGGTGAACACCTGAGGAGCTGTGAAGAGACCGAAACACAGCACCTTGAACTGGTAGATCTTGCTGTCTAGGCTGAATCTCAAGTACTTCCTGGAAGACAGATGGATTGGGATCTGGAAGTACGCGTCCTTCAGATCCAGTTTGCACATGAAGTCTTGCGGTCTCACTGCAAGTCTGACCGTCTCTGCTGTCTCCATGCTGAACGAAGTTTGCTTGACAAACTTGTTCAGGGCTGAGAGGTCGACGACCGGTCTCCAGCCTCCAGACGCCTTTTTTACAAGAAAGAGTTGACTGAAGAAGCCTGGGGAGCCGTCGTCGACCTCCTGGAGAGCATCCTTCTTGAGCATGGTCTCGACTTTCGCCCGAAGGGCTAACCCCTTTGCCGATCCCATGGCATAGGAGTTCAGCGGCACTGGATTCGCTGTCAGGGGAGGTGGAGATGTTGTGAATGGGACGCGATAACCTTGGCCGATCACAGAGACCCTCCAAGAATCGGCCCCAAGTTGCTGCCACCTGTGCACGCAACTTTTCAGGCATCCCCCCACAGGTGGACACGCGGGGGATTGCCAATCCTAGCGCTTGCGGCCTCGGCCGCTGCCTCTAGGATTCTTACCTCCCCTAGAAGACTTGCCGCGCCTTCTGTCCTTGGTCTGAAAGGGCTGCGGCTTAGACACCCCTGTCTTAGCTGCCGGAGCCTGCTTCGGTGTCTTGCGAGGCTGCTGTTGCTGTTGAGGAGCCGGAGGCTTGTAGGGCTGAGATGTCAGGACTCTCTGGAGGAGAGAATCTTGATTCGATCTCCTCCACCTCTCGGCTGTTTGTTCTATGTCCTTGGGCTCGAGCAGATCCCTCCCAGTAATGGAGAAATGCCTGAGCCTGCAGACGTCCACGGCGGGGACCTTCGGATGGAACCTCTCGGTCACTGCGTCGCGACGCTTGAGGATGGAGTTAGCCCACAGGTTAGCTACCTGGTAAGCAAGGAACTCGATCGAACGCGTGCCCGAGAGGAGGAAGGTCTCCAAAGCCTTCCTATTGCTCTCCTTGGACAGATTCTCAGAGCGCAATAGGATGGCCAGAGATCCCAGCCAAACGTCCAGCCACGAAGTTGCCTGCATTGCACTCTTCGCGACCTTCTCAAGGTTCAGGATCTCCGACGCCAAGAACGTCACTTGCCGGGCGGAGAGCTTCTCGAGAGGAGTTCCCCTGGTCAGCGGAAGGGCCATACTAGACTCCCCCATGATCTCAAAGTACCTCCTCTGATGTACTCAAGGAGGCGGGAGGAGTTTGAACCCGGCAGAAGAACGACCGGAGGAGGCGAGCTCGGAGAGCTGGGCTTCGACTCTGTCCCTGGCCCCTTTCACCCCTTTAGACCAAGGCAAAGCTGCGCTGGACTTATGGGGCTTCTGGGTGCCATAGACTTCGTCTAGCACTGTGTCCTTGCCCTGACGAGGGGCAGTCTCCGGGTCCTTAAACTTGTTGAGCTGCCTCATCAAGCGTAGGACCTGCCAGAAAGCGTGTTCCGACTCGAACTGGTCTCCTCCTTGCGGACTGGCAGCTATGTCTCCGGTCCCCAAAGGCTCATCTTGGGGAGAAACGTGGACGTCCTCCTGGGGTTTAGTTAGCTCTGGACGTATCCTGGATGACGATTTAGGAATCGTCTTGGAGTCCTTGGGCTCCCTCCTAGGAGGAATACAGAACTCCAGCAAAGAGGTCCGGAAGGGGGCATCTTCGCGAGCAGCTTCTCTCCGAAGAGGAGGGGTTCCTCCCACTGGTGCCGTGGGAGATAGCCCTACCTCGCTGGACTCTCCTGAGAAAGGAGATAACACATCCACAGGAGAAGGATAAACAGCACCCGTAAGAGAAGGCGTAGGAGTCTTCCTAACTGACCTCTTGGGAGCCAACTTCACCCGAGGAGAAGTCACCACAAAGTCCACTCCTCTCCTTCTCTTCAGCGGGGGAGAGCCTGCCATTGGTTTAAGTCCCATATCAACGAGGGCGGGCTTCACAGCCTGAACCACCACGTTCATAATGTGACGGAACCAAGGCTGGCGGGTAACTGACGCAGTGTCAGTTATTCCCGCTGGAGGGAAGGGGATCTCCTGATCCTTCGGAGTGGACACCACGGGGCCTGCCTGAAAAGAAGAGGAAAAAGATCGTTGCATGGACCTCTCCGTAGATCCTTCCTGGTCCTGGTCCTAGTGAGAAAGCCTACGCTTGCGCGGAGGCGATCCAGAGGCTGCTCTGGAAGTCCGTGTCCCTGTCGGATGGTCACGCTGAAGTTCCCTGCGGGAATGGGAATCCCGACGGTCTTCATGTGAAAAAGCATTGAAGGAATCGCGCGCGGGGCGATTTCCGAAGCGCGGGCGCATTGCCGCGTGTGGAAGAATGCGCGTGGGTGCGTACGCTCGCGGGCGAGGGGGCGCGTGGGTGCGTACGCTCGCGGGCGAGGGGGCACGTGGGCGCGTGGGCGAGACGGCGCGTGGGCGCGCTGGTGAGTGGGCGCGCGGGCGCGTAGGCGAAAGGACACGATGGCGCGATGGCGAGCGATCGCGTTGGCGAGGGAACGCGTTGGCGCGCACGTGAAGGAGCACGAGACCGCGCAGGTGAAGGTGTGCGCTGAGCACTAGGCGATCGATGGCGGCGCGTAGGAGAACGCGAAAGAACTCGCGAGCGACTTGGCGAGCGTTTGCCAGGTGGGGGAGCGCTGGCGCGTCGGAGAACGCTGGCGCGATGGCGTGCGATGTCGAGCGATGTTGCGTGCGTTCAGGAGAACGGAGGCGCGAACCACGAACAGGCGAACGACTGCGCGCAGGCGATTTATCGCAGGTGATTTATCGACGGGCGAGTCGGAGGCCTGGGGCGATCAGGCTGGGAAGGGCGAGGGCGCTCAGGAGAGCGCTTGCCCACAGGTGAGTGATCGCGTGAACGCGCAGGAGAACGTTGGCACGCAGGAAGGTTTCCGCGCACATCCGAAGAGGTGGAAGAACACGCAGGCGAACGCTTGCTAACATGAGCTTTAGCTCGCTGTTGCGCCGGAGCAGAAGGGCACACAGGGGCGTGTGGGCAAGGCGCCGGGTTAGTACCCTTGCCTAAGTCCAGATCAGGCGATCGTGGACGAGATGATGAACGTTGGCACACCACAGGCACAGGTTGATCAATAGCGCGGCCCGCGCACAGGAGAACGATGGCGCTCAGGAGAACATGGGCACACAATGCGCACATCAGGAACACGAGGGCGCTGCTTCGCAGGAGACCTGCGAGAAGGAGAGCGCTGGCGAGCAGGTGATCGCTGCCGCGCAGGGGAGCGCTGGCGAGCAGGTGATCGCTGCCGAACAGGAGAGCGCTGGCGAGTTAAGTCCGAAGACTTTGACTCAGGGGAGCGCTTGAGCGCTGCTGCACACGAACGCGCAGGAGGGCGCGCAGGGGAACCCTGACGCGCAAGGGACTTACCCACACCGTGGGTAGAGTCCCTTAACCCCGAAGGGATCGGTGCCTGTTGGATAACAGGGTGAGAAGGCGCCCAAACTGCATCTGCGGCCAGGAACGGAGAAGGCAGGTCGGATGGTCTGGCAGGCATAGGGGATCGCGAACGATCCGCGGAGAGGTCAAGGGGCGCTGCTGTGACGGGCTGCTCCTGACGGGGAGGCTCCTCCTTAGGGGGATGATCAGGAGAGGACGACCCAAAGAGGCGCCTCCTAACTCCTTTATAGGGAGAAGGAAGCCCTCTGCTGCGAAGAGGCCTACGGGCCTTACGTCGAATACGACCACGAGGAAGGGCGTCCGGGTCATCAGTCCTCTGAAGAGGAGTCTCTGTCAGCGCGCTCCCCCGAGGGGGAGACCCGCCCGCAGGAAAGACCGTGGGACTCACCTCCCCCCTCGGAGGATCTTCGGAGGGAGGAGGAGGGCCATCATCAACGTCCGCAACAGGAGCATTATCAAGGGTTTGACCAGACCCGTCGGAAGGCTCGGCCAAAACAGTGTCGACAAAATCCGAAGGCACCCTATCACACCGTCGGCCTCGGCACTGCGGGCAAAGGGTGTGAGGATCGGTGTCCTCCGCTGACATGAACGTCCCACAAGGGAGGCCAGCGAGTCCAGGGCACTTGCGCATAATGATGACAAAGGTCGAGGCCAACTTCCAAGCACACAGCACTAGAAAAAGACAAAAAGAAAATTAAGGCTGTCATTAACGAGGACGAAAACCAGCAACGTCTGTCTTCGTCCGAGCCAAAAAGTGAAGTTAGACAACTCACAGGTGTGTGGGGGGGGGAGGGGTAGCAAGCTACCCCTTCCCTACCCCCTGCTAACTAGCGGGGGGTAGTTAACCCTCGTTAAAACTTAATGGCTCGTCATTTCAGCTACGCCGAAAGTAAACCCTATGTAAATAGCGTGGTTTGTATTTCGGTTTACGGAACAAACTGTTGTTCCTATCTAACAACACACTAATACTGTAGTGTATCTTAATGTAATATATGTACAGTACTATCACTACAGTACAGCTTACTTAGCTAAGGTGTGACAACATATTACTCGTAAGTGATCGCTGTGCAAGGGTCGCCTTACTACTCTACCAGCTCATCACCAAACACACAACCTCGAACTACTGTACAGTGCATATATTATTTTGAATATAGTAAAGTACTGTGAATACACAATTAGTAGTTCTCTTTTAAAGACTGTATGAATATATATCCTATGATAATTTCAACAGTAAAAATATGACAATAAAAAAAGACTGCACAGGTCACAGTCAACAACACTTATCACTTGCAAAGTTCACACAGTGAAATCACGTAACACATAATGCAATCCTTAAGGCATAGTACAGTAGTACTGTTCAATGAATGTGAAATGTATGGTACAACCAAAGTATTTGTACTGTACAGTACAAATCCTTACGAACTACTGTACAGTGCATATAGCATATATTATTTTGAATATAGTAAAGTACTGTGAATACACAATTAGTAGTTTTAAAGACTGTATGAATATATATCCTAAGATAATTTCAACAGTAAAAGTATGACAATAAAAAAAGACAGTACAAATCCTTACAAACTACTGTACAGTGCATATATTATTTTGAATATAGTAAAGTACTGTGAATACACAATTAGTAGTTCTCTTTTAAAGACTGTATGAATATATATCCTAAGATAATTTCAACAGTAAAAGTATGACAATAAAAAAAGACAGTACAAATCCTTACGAACTACTGTACAGTGCATATATTATTTTGAATATAGTAAAGCACTGTGAATACACAATTAGTAGTTCTCTTTTAAAGACTGTATGAATATATATCCTAAGATAATTTCAACAGTAAAAGTATGACAATAAAAAAAGACAGTACAAATCCTTACGAACTACTGTACAGTGCATATATTATTTTGAATATAGTAAAGTACTGTGAATACACAATTAGTAGTTCTCTTTTAAAGACTGTATGAATATATATCCTACAATAATTTCAACAGTAAAAGTATGACAATAAAAAAAGACTGCATAGGTCACAGTCAACAACACTTATCACTTGCAAAGTTCACACAGTGAAATCACGTAACACATAATGCAATCCTTAGGGTATAGTACAGTAGTACTGTTCAATGAATGTGAAATGTATGGTACAACCAAAGTATTTGTACTGTACAGTACAAATCCTTACGTAATTCATATGACGAATTTGAAAGTAATTTGTATTTTTCTCAACTATACAAACTTTGAACTCTACAGTGGATATTATTTCGGCGGAAGATAAAACTAGCCAAAAGACTTTTTAGCGAGGTATAACTACCCACCACTAATTAGTGGGGGGGAGGGGGGGAATTACCCTACTCACACACACAAACACCAGTGATAAGCCATCACTTTTTTATTGCAGGCAGGACTTTTAGGGGGGATTAGGTGACGGCAGGACAGGTATAAAAAGCTCGAGGTTTGCATAGTTAGGAAAAATACAAATTATTTCCAAATTTTTAATTTGCTCTAACACTAAATACAAACCATTTTACTCCTAGAGGACTCTGATAGCTGACAAGGAATGCATGGGGTATCTAGGGGGAAGTACAACAGAAGGTATTTATGTCAGTCCAGAGACACCCTGCTGAACTTCCTTCACCCGTTCAGCAAACCAGGGTGCACTCTTCGTAAAGAAGGGGTGCCCGTTCAAGAGCTTGTGCTAGTGCTGACAAGGTAGGGGAGAGCACGACCAGATGACCTGCTGTGTTCATCAAGGATGATCGGTTTCACAAGATGGTAAGTACGCTCTACACGCACATCGCGAACACGCGCAATCTCACCATCTACCAAAGTAGAGCGAATAGGTAAAGTGTGGCGATTCCCAGTGAGTGTGATTGCTGAATTAAAGAATGACAAGATGAGCATTAACAGGCACCTGTATAGCTGTGTGCAGCTAAGGTGATGTCCATCCGTGCTTGCTGTCTTGCTGCCAAAGCATAGCACGATGGTGAGTGAGTACGTTCTACCGAGGTAGTGCATACCTGTGGTAACTGCAATCCCTAAGCATAACACGTTGGTGAGTATGTTCTTGCAAACTCTCTGTGAGGAACTGGTGAGTGACCATGATTGTGCATAGACGTTCGTTAGGAGGAGGAGCTCACCCACCCACCTCACTCGTGCTCAGTGGATTGGTGCAAAACACTATGCAAGACTCCATTGCGAGACTAGGGTCTGTGTACCCACTCGCCGAAGCAGTATGGGTAAAAGCACTCTGACTCATCATATCTCCAGCAGGAGGTTGGCAAGCAGCCTTGTAAGCTCCTACCGGAGAAGGCATTTGCTCGTAAAGAGGTGAGCAAGGCTGCGGGAGATAGTTTTAACAAGCAACCCTATCAGAAGAAAACTAGTCTTCCCTTCAGATTCATTGGAAACTTGCACAAACTCTGGACTACCTGGTTAACCAACTATCCAGTAGGGCAGCCAGCATCACCCCTGGATTATGTCTGTTGACAAACCCCAAGGGGTTGGAAGGTTCTAATAAGAGGAACAAGGATCACTTGACTCTCAAGCAAAAGATCAACTTTCATCGGATTGCCCAAGCGCGCCGAGAGGTTGCTTAACTAGTACCGGTAAATATTTCTAGTCAATCGTTGTCATCAAACCATGCGACTGGTTGCAAGCAACTGTTTCCGTAAAAGGGTTGTGAACCCTGTCCTCCAACGGCCTTCACTACAATGGGAGTTGATTGTGTGCATCTGCTTACAGATCGGTAAACACCAGAGTAACCAGTAATCCCTAGCAGATAACAGCATTGCAATGAACCTCCCTAGTTAATTGCTGTAAAGCAAACGAATGGTCACAAGCAACTACTTCGGAAAGAGAAGATTGAGACGTATCTTCAACCACATTTGTCTGACAGGTAGTTGTGTGCATATATCCGGCTAAGGACCAGTAAACATAGTTAGAAAAATTTCCATTATACGAGGTAAATTTCCTCTGATCTTACAGCAGAAATCCCATGATGTTTATCCCAGGGTAGAATGAAGATCTGAGTGCGGTCCGAATAGTTTGTCATGCCCAAATCAAAAAATATTCACAAACGAGACCTCCTCCTCCCTATGACAGTATTCCTTAGAAAAGAATACTTTACGTGTCCCTCCGTTTCCTAATCAGTAAAACTTGCATAAGCTTAGATTGTTCCCTCTGAAGGGAATAGACTTGCTTATGCAAAGTTTCGTAGTCTTAAGTACCTTCGATACTTGGACATATGATCTGGAGATGTTGTACTGCTTGGATTTGTTTAAGGTAGTATTTATAAATTACCCGATACCTAAACCAACTTGTAAAGTTCTGGATATCCTGAAATTCCATATTAGTAAAAAAAAAAAGCTAGTGAAGAGGCAATTATTCAGACAGCATGGGTTTTAGATTTGGAGACTGATTGATTGATTGATTGATTGATTGATTTTAAGTTTTCTGGCATCCTGACATCAAAGGTCATTAACACCGATATAATTTATTATATAACGGATTTTGAGCGAAGCGAAAAATCTATTTTTGGGTAAGATAGCCATGTCGTCCTGATGGAAGTTCCTTAAGGCAGCTTCCTAGGGTATATTACAACTACGGCGATATTCCCAGAGAATTTACCTTAAGGTACCCAGAATTCTAACTCCTGGAGCGAGTATCCCTAAAAAAGACCTTAGGGATATCGTAAATATCAGTGGACGTATTCTTGACACGCCTCATAGCAATCTTTACCCCGAATAGAGTTAACACTTCGTAGGGGTCAAATGGCAAGAAAACGAAAACGAGAAAGAAAAAGGGGAGAGCCGTTCGTAAGGCCCTCTCTTCTCCCGTTTCGTAAGCGTGCCCTGCGCCGATTCTGGCGCCATCTGCATTCCTTGTAGCGAAACACGAGGTGCTACAGATACTGTATGTAGGGAGGGGTCCTACGGCCCTTTCATTGAAAGGGAAGGGCGGGGTCCATCAGGACGACATGGCTATCTTACCCAAAAATAGATTTTTCGCTTCGCTCAAAATCCGTTTTTTGGGCTCAAGCCATGTCGTCCTGATGGAAGTATACCAGAGCATTACTGTATCTGTGGATTCTCAAAATGTGCCGTACTCCTCAGAAGTATTTCCCCCAGTCGACGCGACCTAGAGACCTAAGATGTTACCGTCATACATCTTTTCAACTAATCATAAACCATGATAGAGCTTCCTGCCCCCAACAGGGAAGAGTCTTACTAGACTCTGGGAAAGTCTCGAAGAGTACATATATCTAAGTATGAACCCCAGGCAAGCAAGTATAGTGGTCTCACCCCATACTGGGTAAGCGAAGTTCGAAAAGAATCACTGTGTCAATATGAAATATCGACCAGTCCTCCGCTCAAAACACGTATTGGGCAAAGGTTCATATCCGCTTAGGAGGAAACTCGTAAATCCGTCACCATCCCTTTATGGGATGGAGTCCTCCAGCTAAGGGGAAGCATAAACCAATGCAGTATTAGCTTGCATAAGGGAACATTCTATTAGAATTATCCCCGGGTAAATATACATAGAATGAATGCTCACAGGTGAAGGAGACGCAAGGTTCTCAAGAACCAGTTTATTGACAGACAATAAACAAACAGGTTAACCACACTCATATATATATATATATATCTATATATAAGAGGAGGATAACTAAAACTTTAAGCATAAGTATGATAGTAAACAGAAACTTGTTTGTCTGAAAGAAAAAACATTGGAGCCACTTTTAAGATACCAAAGTATCAAAGTCAAAAGTCTGTTTTACTAATCAGTCACATTAGCGTTAGAAACGCTCGGCACACATGTTTGCACTTATGCTGGGTTCACCTTTGAAAGTGGAACAGTCAACGTGGGTCACCCAGTACCCTCACATAGTTTGTAGTACAACATGTGACTACATACTCACCCTGGAATTAATTGTCCCAATTAAGCTACTGTTCCTCGCAGAGTTAAACAGCAGGGTTAACGACGCAACCCACTGCCACCACAGAACCTCTTAGTTGCTGCACTTGCTTCGCATAGTGACGAAAGAACACTCTGGAAGACTTCCAGCCAGTGTACGAACGAAGATGTCCAAAATCCCTACAACTAAAGAAGTTTAAGGATGAAGCAACTTTCCTCGGATCGTGACCTGTGGGTGAACAGTCAGGATCCGCTCTGCGAATAACATATGTGATTTTCGCCCTGAGTTGTTTCAGTAATAAATTTTGAGCCTGACGTTTCTCCCCTGGCCAGATGGCCATCCTTGAAGTCTGAAGTTCTACGAAGATAGACCTTTAGGCATTCTACTGGACATAGAGATGCATCTTCTTTCAGAGGGCAGATTCTTCAGGGACCCCACCTGATGGTGGGTAACTCGGTCTTGGTGAGAAACGTAGGATCCGGAAATAGGTTCAGTTCACCCATCCAGGAACTGAACATGACCTTCCTCTCTCGAGAGGGGTATGGTCTCACTAACCCTGGCCCCGGACGCGAGTGCAAAAAGGAGGATAACTTATGGGTCAAATCCTTTAACGCACACTCCTTATTGTTCAACAGCGAAGCAACATGAAGAACTTTTCTAAAGACCATGAATTGGGCTTTGGAGGTGCTAAAGGTCTGAGCCTAGCGCAGGCTTTCGGAACTTTTATAAAAGATCTCGTTAGCGAGGTCGACCTGGAAGGCATATAGAATGGGTCTTGTCAAAGCAGGCCTACATGATAAAATCGTGTTAGTTACCGATCCATAACCATGGAGATGGATGAAGAAAGACAAGCAGAAGTCCGTCGTGATCTCCTGCGGAATCTTCGTCTGACAAGGGCTACCCATTCTCTCCAAGATGACTCATATTGCCTTATAAAAGGTTTGCACTTATAATCCTCTAGGAAGTCCATGCTGGCTTTCGAAATCCCGAAACACTTTCTCACCTGTTAAGGAAAGAAATCATGAGCTGCTGGGTCCGGGTTTTCTGTGATGAAGCGCAGACAATTGACTTCTGGACTCACTGGGTCAGAACTGGATCTGGTAGCGGTCGAAACTCCAATCGTAGTTCCAATGCCAGAGGGAACCCCACACTGTTCGGCCACTTGTGGGCCACTACTGCCGCTACTCCCTTAAATGATCTCAGTTTGTTGAGGACCCTCAACAGAAGGTTGTAAGGAGGGAACAGATAAATCCTGAACCATCTGTTCCAGTCGAGGGACATCGCGTCCACTGCTTCCGCCAAGGGGTCCTCGTACGGGGACACAAACAGGGGCAACTTCTTGTTGTCTTTCGTCGCAAAGAGGTCTAGCCGCAGTTCTGGGACTTGACTCAGAATGAAGGAGAATGGTCCTGCGTCTAGGAACCATTCCGACTCTATCGGTGTGAACCTGGATAGAGCGTCCGCTGTCACATTGCGGACTCCTTAAAGGTGAACTGCTGACAGGTACCATTTCTTCTTCCCCCAAATCGGAAGATGGCCAACATCACCTGGTTGAGAGGTGGCGACCCTGATCCTTGTCGATTCAAGCATCTCACAACTCCCCCGCTGTCCAGCACCAACCTAATGTGGATCGAGCGATGCGGGGGGAGACTTTCTTTAAGGAAAGAAGGACTGTCATAGTCTCTCAAAAATGACTGTGAGAGGTCTTGAATAGACTGGACCAAGACCTTTGGGCCTTTTTCTGATGAGAGTGAACTCCCCATCCCTCCTTCGAGGCGTCTGAGTGACTCGTCACCGACGGGGGAGGTGGATGAAGAAGAACCGACTTCCTAAGGAGTCTGGCTTGGGACCAAGGCCTGAGAAGAGTATTTCGACGAAGCGGAACTGGTCTTCTCAGATCTCTTCGCGCATCTGATGCATAACTACTCCAATCTCCGGTTGCATCCTTTACTGTGCTCTTAGCACCGGGTCTGTCACCGAAGAAAACTGGAGAGACCCCAGTACACTCTCCAGTTCGCATCTGATATCCATACGGAATCTAGAAGTCTCTTGACAGAACCAGCTATCTCCTTTCTTTTCTCCGCCATGACGGAGAAAACGGTGTGACATTAGGTCCCAGTGGATTCACACCCACCGGAACTTAGAGATGGAGGAAGTTGAGACTTTTCCTGTTGATCTTGAAGCCTAGATAATCTAGGAAATGGATCACATACAGGGAAGCTTGCAAGCATTCTGTCCTGGGTGCTGCCCACACCAGCCAAAAATCCAGGTAGGCTACTACCTGAATTCCCTTTAGGCGTAATTGACTGAGAACTACGTTCGCAAGCATCATGAAAATCCTTGGGGCTATTTTAAGCCCGAGAGGCATGGCTTTGAAGACGTATAGTCTTCGTTGTAGCCTTAACCTTAGGTAGGAGGGGAATCGACAATAGATTGGAACGTGCCGATAGGCGTCTGACAAAACTATGGAGGCGGTAAATGCCCTCTTGGGCAGTAAGGTCCTTATGTGTTGTATTGTTAGCATCTTGAACCAGTAGTTCGCTATGAACTTGTTAAGTGGCGACAAGTCCAGAATGACTCCGAGTTTTCCGAGTCTTTCTTGGGAACACAAAACAGCCTCCCTTGGAATTAGATGGACTTAACTCTGTAATCTTCAAGAATAATTTATGTGATGAAGATTACATAGATGATAAGAATGTCACGACTTAGATGGTGTTGGCACGTGTTAGGGATGGATGGCGGGTAGCAGTGAGGAGGGCTTGGGAGGATCTTGTTAAGAGTGAGGAAATATAGGGAGGCAAAAAAATTAGATAGCAAGACAAAGTGAAGGATGATATGGAGGGAAGAGGTTTTGTTGATGTGGCCTGATTGGTAACGTCTCTGTCTGGTGTTTGCCAGACGGGGGTTCGAGTCCCGTTCAGACTCGTTAGTGCTTTTAGTGTCTGCAATCTTACCATACTTGTGAGCTAGGGGGGGGGGGAGACAATAGGTCTATCTGTTGAATCATCAGCAGCCATTGCCTGGCCCTCCCTGGTCCTAGCTTGGGTGGAGACGGGGCTTGGGCGCTGATCATATATGTTTAGCCTGTAGGGCAATGTCCTGCTTGCTAGGGCAATGTCACTGTCCCTTGCCTCTGCCATTCATGAGCAACCTTTTAAACCTTTAATACGATTTCATTGTTAAAAGACCAAATACAATTTTACCAACAAGCTACAATGGTGGAGATGGGTTGCTTTCAATTGTAAGTACAAAAAAAAAACCTGAATTCGACAGGTATAAGTATGGGAGAATTTTCATCAACTTTTAATCTGTTTATGGCCAAATGGTATGTCACTGTCGTCTCAGTTTCTCGGACCAGGGTTCGATTCCCCGGCCGACCAGAAGCTATTATCTTTGGGTTGATTCCCCCCTTGGGTTTCTGATCTGGAGGTATAGAGAGAATTCAGATATTAAGAGGACTATCATATATGGCTTAATTGAATAATATATATATATATATATATATATATTTATATATATATATATATATATATATATATATATATAATTACAAGTATATATTCGCATATATATATGTATATGTATATATATATATATATATATATATATATATATATATATATATATATATATATATATATATATATATATATACAGACTAGGGCATATATATTATCACAAGAAGGTTGATTGCTAATATATTCCAACGTGGTTCAAAGTTGCTAATCTCCAGACTTACATTGGATTCAACTTCAACAATTAAACTTTTTCGCTCAATCGATTTAATTAGGGCAAATACACAGCATAAAATTTCCACGAAAATTAAAGTTACTCGAAACTGTGAATGTTGACTCTAACATATTCGTTAACATGAAACTGTTGCGTAAAACATTTTTTTTTATATATATAAAACATCAATGTATAATGTTTGATTCCAATTATCTCTATTCAAATACGGAGAAGTATCTTTCCGGAAAATGAAAATCGTCCAATTACTTTGCTATATTTGATTCAGAGTTCTCTTGCTTGAGGGTACACTTGGGTACACTATTCTATCTTATTTCTCTTCCTCCTGGTTTGTTAAAGTTTTTATAGTTTATATAGGAGATATTTATTTTGATGTTACTGTTCTTAAAATATCGTATTTTTCTTTGTTTCCTTTCCTCACTGAGATATTTTCCTTGTGAAGCCTCTAGGCTTATAGCATCCCGCTTTTCCAACTAGGGTTGTAACTTAGCAAGTAATAATAATAATAAATAATATTAATAATGGTATATCACAAAATGATCAAACTAGAGAGTTATTGGGTCTTTTAACTACCCAGGTAGTACCAACATTGTATCATTCCCTGGTTACGGCTCATTTTTCCTCTACCTGCACATACACCGAATAGTCTGGCCTATTCTTTAGACATTATTTTCTGTCCTCATACACCTGATAACACTAGGATAACCGAAAAAAAAATTTCACCCAAGGTGTTAATTACTGCAGTGTAATTGTTCAGTGGCTACTTTCCACATGGTAATGGTAGAATAGATTCTTTAGCTATGGTAAGCAGCTCTTCTAGTAGAAGGGACACTCCAGAATCTAACCATTGTTCTCTAGTCTTTGGTAGTGCCATAGCCTCTTTACCATGGTCTAGAGTTCTCTTGTTTGATGGTACACTTAGGCGCACTAATCTATCTGTTTCCTTATTTCCTTTCCTTACTGGGCTATTTTCCCTGGGCTTATAACATCCTGTTTGTGGGACTAGAGTTGTAGGTTTGCTGGTAATAATGATAATAATGATAATATAGGGGTGTGGTTACAATTGGTCGATTTTCTGTCTAGTTGCACATCAATTTGGCAACAAATTTATTACTCTCAAAATTTGTTACATGGCATGATATACATATAACTTTTTTTTTTTTTTTTTCTCCGGATACCAGCTTGTTTTGGTGAAATTTACGGACAAAAATTATAAATGCGTGATGCTTTACCTAACTAAAAATCAAGAAAATGGGCTTACCCTTCGAAGCTCTGTTAAAGCTGTTATTTCTTTTGAATAGAGGAATCACAGTACATATGGAATTCAGAAAAAGGTCATTTATCTAGGTCCTGGCTCAAGTCTGGATTTTCACCGAACTTCAGCTTAGCTGTAACCTACTGTTGAGCTAGTCCCGCAGATCATTTTCAAAAGATATTAATCTCTACCAATATATCATTTAGTGTTTCGGCTATACTGATTATTATTATTATTTGCTAAGCTACAACCCTAGTTGGTAAAGCAGGATGCTATAACCCCAGGGGCCCCAACATGGAAAATAGCCCAGTGAGGAAAGGAAACAAGGAAAAATAAAATGATTTAAGAACAGTAACAGCATTAAAATAAATATATCCTATATAAACTATAAAATCTTTAACAAAACAAGAGGAAGAGAAATTAGATAAAATAGTGTGCCTGAGTGTACCCTCAAGCAAGAGAACTCTAACCCAAGACAGTGGAAGACCATGGTACAGAGGCTATGGCACTACCCAAGACTAGAGAACAATGGTTGGATTTTGGAGTGTCCTTCTCCTAGGCATCGATAACAATTTGTATGTTTTATATACATGTTTCGTTTTGGTTTGTCTCTCGTTTTGGGTCATTACTGAAATCAACTGTCTCTTGTGAGTTAAAGTATTAATGGATTTATACAGACTAATAAACTATTAGTCATCATCTGTGTAGAAACAGTTGATTCCAAAGAACGAATCCGGAAACGAATATTCGGTTCATACTTCAAAGTTTCACTGACCTTAACCAGGTACTTCATAATATCAGCGATTGTTCAAGTATTAACGCTCTGTCCATTCGTCAAAATTTCAATTTCATACCCCGCTTAGCACGTTCTATTTATACGTCAAAATACCGAGAAACGTGTCCATCAACGGAATATGCTATTCGTTGGTCATGAATTTCACGGAACAGGCAAACCCAAACATGACTAAGAGCAATTCAAACAGAGAAAATAATCATCTGAGAACAGCTGTATTGGCCTCCTGACTAGTACAGTGATAACGTGTTTGTGCCTAGCATTCGCATGGCAGCAGATCGATCATCGCCCAGGACCGTTAGTTGAAGCTGTTCACTGGGGAGGCCACTGCTGTGGTAGAGCACCACAGTGTGGGGTTGGGCTTGCCCGGCTGACGTTCTGGTGAGCAGACACCTTTAACTGAAAGTATAATTTGCTTGCCGGAGTACTGTAAATTAAGGCCCGTGGAATTACACTACTTAGATTCTTGCTCTTTTTCTTTTTTAACTGGAATTATCTCATACTAAGAATTGCTTAGCTCAAGGCCTGATACCATTCTGCATGTCGCTTGACTAAGAAATTCCAATGAAAAGAGCTTCTTTATAAACTGAAAATGTCACTTGAATATAGAGCTATTTTATTTTAAGATTTAAAGGTCGCCCATGAATGGGAAAGGCAAGAGATAATGACAATGCCCTAGAGACTGACCATATGTACATATAATGAGCGCCCTAGCTAGGTCAGGGGAGGGCCAGGTAATGGCTGTTGATGACTCAACAGATAGACTTATGTGCCTCCCCAAAACCCCCATCCTTACATCACAAAGATGGTAAGGTTGAAGACACTGCAAGAAACTATCGAACGTGAGTGGGACTCGAACTCCCGTCCAGAAGATCGCTAGCCAGGGAGGTTTCTAAAAATCTACCACAACCCAATGAAAAGTACAAAATTGGTCACAGGAAGAGACGTACAGTTGGACACAGGAGACCCTGGCACACTTTGCTCGTAATAAGTACACCCTGTCACAACTTTACTTCGCGGCGAATAACTAGACATATAGTGGAGATATGGCAGGGGTGGTGGGGCTTAACACAGGAACTCTCCACGCAGTAAGGATGTGGCTGGGTGCACTTCCTCAGAGCGAGGTGTACTATGAATTCATGTGTCCAACTGTACTTACGCACGCAACGTCGATGGAATACACAGACAGACAATACTACAGAGGAAAATTGTTGTGGCCTAATTGGTAACGTCTCTGTCTGGTGGTTGCCAGACGGGGTTTCGAGTCTCGCTCATACTCGTTAGTGCCATTAATGTCTGCAACCTTACCATCCTTGTGAGCTAAGGTTGGGGTTGCGGGAGTTGGGGGAGCCTATAGGTCTATCTGCTGTTATCAGCCGCCGCTACCTCGCCTTCCCTGGTCCTAGCTTGGGTGGAGAGGGGGCTTGGGCGCTGATCATATAATATATGGTCAGTCTGTTGGGCAATGTCACTGTCCCTTGCCTCTGCCATTCATGAGCGACCTTTAAACTAGAATATTTTGCTGACGAGGAATAAACAAATGGGGTGGACGGATAATTCTAATCCTGTTTTTTAATTGCCTTTTTGCATTTGGTGAGATTTTCGGCATTCGAAAACATGCAAATTAGCCTTGATGTGTTGCCGGGTGCGCAATTGTGATAATGGGATCTCTCTCTCTCTCTCTCTCTCTCTCTCTCTCTCTCTCTCCTCTCTCTCTCTCTCTCTCTCTCATTTTAGCGATGAAGTCTTTATTGCAAAATGGCTGAAATAATGGAAATAGTTTTTTTTTATTTTTTTTTTATTTTAGTTGGTAAAGGAAGTGTCTGCACACAACGCATTGGTTTTAATTCTTACACAAATGATCCTTTAATCAAAGATAAGGGTAATTTAGAATAATAGTGTTTAATAATTCATATTTGAAATAAAAAAAGTTATCCCTCCCAGGAACGTGCCAGTTAGGTATAAAGGCTTTAAAGGTCGTTCTTGGATGTCAGGACAAAGCCCTAGTGTCTAGACAGGTCAATGCTTTAGAAACTGACCTTTTATACACATGAACAGCGTCAAAGCTAAGACCAGGGAGGACAAGGCAATGGCTGTAGATGACTCAGGAGTTATACCCATAACCTCCCTTCACACAACCCACTATTCCCAGCTCACAAGGATGGTGAGGATCCAGACATTGCTAGAAACAATTGAGTTCGAGTGGAACTCGAACTCCCGTCTAACAGATTGCTGGACAGGGACGTTTCTGGTAGGGTTCGACAGAGTCATTTTATTTTCACTACTGTTTAAGTATATTTGTATTTTCCTTTAGAAGTAATTGTCATCCATATTGTTCGATTAGTAAGTACTTAGGGTCTCTTGTATTTGATTTTGGTGTTGTCCACAACAAAACAACTGTCAACAATGGTATGTGTTTATGTTAGACACTTGAGTTGAGGAAGAGACTTGCTTAGCAAAATCTGAGTCGAACCTAATATAATATAATTGTGGTGATTTATCTGTTGCAAGATGTATCAATGGAAGCAACACAGATGCTAAAATACCAAGAGGTAGATGCTACACAACAGTTTAAAAAATGATGCTAATTCGCTTGGACAAGCCAGATTCTGAGTGTACCAACCGTGTGTCACACGATCGTACATAATTGATTTTGTATATATTATGCTTGTATCTTCGCTCTTCCCTCGCACTAAAAACAACCAGAATAAACATGTCTGCGTTTCTCCTATGTAACATTGTCTGTTTCTCGAACATGTAATTTCCTGTTGCCTTGAGTTTTTGTATATGAAGGAGTGTGTTCTATAATAAATGAACTCAGTTGCTTTCTCACTGCCTTTGAGTTCACAACCTTCTCTCGGCCCGTCACATGAGCATCACGCCAGAACAAGAGGACGGGTTTTGCTTTTCCCAGAAAGTATCGTTCACCTTCTCCTTTAGAAAAACGGTTTTGAAAATTTATACCATTTTACATTAGAGGTTTTCTATACTTTCAAAGGTTAATCTAATTCTAAAATAAAGCTCTAACGGATAATGGACTGAAGAGCATTTTAGGCCAGTGAATTACAATGTTTATTTCTGCGGTTGTTATTGACATCTAGAACTCTCTGTAAACCTTCACGAAACTTTTCTCATTTTTATAATATATGTAGGAAAATATTTATTTTAATGTTCCTGTTGGTAAGATATATTTTTTTCTTGTTTCCTTTCCTCACTGGGCTATTTTCCCGGTTGTTGACCCTGGGTTTATAGCATCTTGCTTTTCAAACTAGGGCGGTAGCTTAGTAAGTGATAATAATAATAATAATAATATAATAATAATAATAAAAATAATAATAATCAATGTTTAAATCTTTCAAAAGTTAATATTACAACTCAAGGCCTACAATGCTTTGGCACTTACACATGTTTCATGTATATTAAGCGCACCATATCTCTTTCTGCCTCTCTCTATATAATTCCCTTTACCTCCCAAAGCAATTCGAAAGCAGAAGCTTCCAGGAAACAATAACATAGAAGGATTCACAAACGCAATACGCTTGAGATATTTCCTTTGCCAAAATACGAAACCTATAGATATCCAATTTCAAAGCATTATCAATCCTCAAGTTTATCAGTATTCATAGATTCAAAGAATCATACTGCCTGGGCTGTAGACTTACAAAACCTATAGATATCCGATTTCAAAGCATCATCAATCCTGAAGTTTATCAGTATTCATAGATTCAAAGAATCATACTGCCTGGGCTGTAGACTTTTACATATTTCCTCGAACGAGCAAAATGATATTATTTTCCACCGAGGCTCAGACTTGCTAATCCCCAGACCTGCATTGGAAACAAACTTTAGCGATTCAGCTTTACGCCCAATTGAATTCATCTGAACAAATGAGCAGGAACTCGGGAGATTTAGAGAATGATAAAGTTTTTGAAAACTAAAAGCGTTGACGGAAAGTTTTAATCGCTGATGACAAGAAACGGGGAAAATTTTCGTGTTTCAGAAACGCCCGAATTTCTCAGTCGCCCCTAAAAAGGGAGAATTGTTTCTGGAGCGATTTAAGGTTTAAAGGTCACTCATGAATGGCAGAGGCAAGGAACAGTGACATTGCCATATCAAGCCGGACAATACCCTAGAGACTGACCATGTATATAATCAGCTCCCAAGACTTGGGAGAGACAATGGCTGCTAATGACCCAGCAGATAGACCTATAGGTTCTCCCAAGTTCACAAGGATGGTTAGGTTGCAAACACTAATTGCACTAACGAGACTGAGCCTAAGCCCCCTCTCCACCAAAGTTAGAACCAAGGAGGGCCAGGTAATGGCGGCTGATGACTCAGCAGATGACCTATAGGTTCCCCAAAACCCTTTCTCCTTAGCTCACAAGGATGGCGAGGTAGTAGCGTCCAAAGGAACTAACGAGTTTAAACGGGACTCGAACCCAAGTCTGGCGTTCAGCAGTCACCAGTCAGTTACGTTATTTTACCCCTGCTCCTAAGCCTTGCATTTCTACAGCTTTCTAATGTTATTAACTCCTACCAACATAGTTTTTTTTCTAAAGGCTATTTCTAATCTCTTCTCTTTTCATTAACTTGTTGTCATAAAGGTTGCATGTTCTGCCTGCATCTTCATCACCAGAACACACACATATACAGTTTTTTTTATAAAGTTTAGATTAAACATCTCAGAAATAGGGAGGGAAACAGGAATGATAGCTCAGTCTTGCAATTGAAAATGATTACGTAGCACATGTACACATTACATTTTCAAAGCTTGGTCATGAGCGCTAAGTTCAAAAAGTTTTAGTGTAAGCTCTGTGACCCTGATAACTATTTGTCTAAAGGGTTTCACGTCTTTTGTCATGTCATACTAAATATAAACCGGGAAAATAGCCCAGTGAGGAAAGGAAACAAGGAAAAATAAGATTTTTAAAAAGAGCAACAACATTAAAGTAAATATCTCCTATATAAGCTATCAAAACTTTAAAAAAGTTTTGAATAGTTAACATATTCATCATCTGTGTTATGTTAGATTTATAACTTTAGCTTTTGTATGATTATGTCCACTTCCATGGAAAGGGATCTACTGGTGTA
>NC_090737.1:11176310-11183810 GCF_036898095.1 Palaemon carinicauda
GTCTATCTGCTGGGTCATTAGCAGCCATTGGCTCTCCCAAGTCTTGGGAGCTGATTATATACATGGTCAGTCTCTAGGGTATTGTCCGGCTTGATATGGCAATGTCACTGTTCCTTGCCTCTGCCATTCATGAGTGACCTTTAAACCTTAAATCACTCCAGAAACAATTCTCCTTTTTAGGGGCGACTGAGAAATTCGGGCGTTTCTGAAACACGAAAATTTTCCCCGTTTCTTGTCATCAGCGATTAAAACTTTCCGTCAACGCTTTTAGTTTTCAAAAACTTTATCATTCTCTAAATCTCCCGAGTTCCTGCTCATTTGTTCAGATGAATTCAATTGGGCGTAAAGCTGAATCGCTAAAGTTTGTTCCAATGCAGGTCTGGGGATTAGCAAGTCTGAGCCTCGGTGGAAAATAATATCATTTTGCTCGTTCGAGGAAATCTGTAAAAGTCTACAGCCCAGGCAGTATGATTCTTTGAATCTATGAATACTATCAAACTTCAGGATTGATGATGCTTTGAAATCGGATATCTATAGGTTTTGTAAGTCTACAGCCCGGTCAATACGACTCTTTGAATCTATGAATACTCATAAACTTCAGGATTGATAATGCTCTGAAATTGGATATCTATAGGTTTCGTATTTTGGCAAAGGAAATATCTCAAGCGTATTGCGTTTGTGAATCCTTCTATGTTATTGTTTCCTGGAAGCTTCTGCTTTCGAATGGCTTTGGGAGGTCAAGGGAATTATATAGAGAGAGGCAGAGAGAGATATGGTGCGCCTAATATACATGCAACATGTGTAACTGCCAAAGCAGTGTAGGCCTTGAGTCGTAATATTAACTTTAAAAAGATTTAAACATTGATTATTATGATGATTATTATTATTATTATTATTATTATTATTATTGTCACTTGCTAAGCTACCGCCCTAGTTTGAAAAGCAAGATGCTATAAACCCAGGGTCAACAACCGGGAAAATAGCCCAGTGAGGAAAGGAAACAAGAAAAAAATGTATCTTACCAACAGTAACATTAAAATAAATATTTCCTAAATAAATTATAAAAATGAGAAAAGTTTCGTGAAGGTTTACTGAGAGTTCTAGATGTCAATAACAACCGCAGAAATAAACATTGTAATTCTTCAGTCCAATCATAAACATTATCCGTTAGAGCTTTATTTTAGAATTAGATTAACATTTGAAAGTATAGAAATCCTCTAATGTAAAATGGTATAAATTCTTAAAACCGTTTTTCTAAAGGAGAAGGTGAACGATACTTTCTGGGAAAAGCAAAACCCCTCCTCTTGTTCTGGCGTGATGCTCATGTGACGGGCCGAGAGAAGGTTGGGAACTCAAAGGAAGTGTGAAAGCAACTGAGTTAATTTATTATAGAACACTCTCCTTTATATACAAAACCTCAAGGCAACAGGAAATTACATGTTCGAGAAACAGACAATGTTACATAGGAGAAACGCAGACATGTTTATCCTGGTTCTTTTTTGTGCGAGGGAAGAGCGAAGATACAAGCATAATATATACAAAATGAATTATGTACGATCGTGTGACACACGGTTGGTACACTCAGAATCTGGCTTGCCCAGGCGAATTAGCATAATTTTTTTTTTTAAACTGTTGTGTAGCATCTACCTCTTGGCATTCTAGCATCTGTGTTGCTTCCATTGATAAATCTTGCAACAGATAAATCACCACAATTCTATTATGTGAATTTCAGTAACTAGGTTCGACTCAGATTCTGCTAAGCAAGTCTCTTCCTCAACTCTAAGTGTCTAACATAAACACATACCATTGTTGACAGTTGTTTTGTTGTGGACAACACCAAAATCAAATACAAGCGACCTTTTGTTGTGGACAACACCAAAATCAAATACAAGCGACCTTTTGTTGTGGACAACACCAAAATCAAATACAAGCGACCTAAGTACCTACTAATCGAACAATATGGATGACAATTACTTCTAAAGGAAAATACAAATATACTTAAACAGTAGTGAAAACAAAATGACTCTGTAGAACCCTATTAGAAACGTCCCTGTCTAGCGATCTGTTAGACGGGAGTTCGAGTTCCACTCAAACTCGATAGTTTCTAGCAATGTCTACAACCTCACCATCCTTGTGAGCTGAGAATAGTGGGTTGCGTGAAGGGAGGTCATGGGTCTAGCTCCTGAGTCATCAACAGCCATTGCCTTGTCCTCCCTGGTCTTAGCTTTGGCACTGTTCATATGTATATATATAGTCAGTTTTTAAGGCATTGACCTGCCATCCATGAACGACCTTTAAAGCTTTTATACGTTAGAGGCACGTTCCTGGGTGGGATAACTTTTTTTTATTTCAAATATGAATTATTAAACAATATTATTCTAAATTACCCTTATCTTTAATTAAAGGATCATTTGTGTAAGAATTAAAACCAATGCGTTGTGTGCAGACACTTCCTTTGCCAACTAGAGAAAAAAACAAAAATATTTCAGCTATTTTGCAATAAAAGACTTCATCACCAAAATGAGAGAGAGAGAGAGATCCATTATCACAATTGCGCACCCGGCAACACATCAAGGGTAATTTGCATGTTTTCGAATGCCGAAAATCTCACCAAATGCAAAACGGCAATTAAAAAACAGGATTAGAATTATCCGTCCACCCCATTTGTTTATTCCTCGTCAGCAAAATATTCTAGTTTAAAGGTCGCACATGAATGGCAGAGGGCAAGGGGCAGTGACATTACCCTAGCAACCAGGACAATGCCCTAGAGACTGACCATATATGATCAGCGCCCAAGCCGCTTCTCCACCCAAGCTAGGACCAGGGGAGGCGAGGCAGCGGCGGCTGATAACTCAGCAGATAGACCTATAGGCTCCCCCAACCTTAGCTCACAAAGACGGTAAGGCTGCAGACACTAATGGCACTAACGAGTCTGAGCGGGATTCGAACCCCTGTCTTGCAAGCACCAAACAGAGACGTTACCAATGGCCACAACAATTTTCCTTTGTAGTATTGTCTGTCTGTGTATTCAATCGACGGTTCGTGGGTAAGTACAGTTGGACACAGGAATTCATGGTACACCTCGCTCTGAGGAAGTGCATCAGCCACATCCTTACTGCGCGGAGAGTTCCTGTGTTAAGCCCCACCACCTCTGCCATCTCTCCACTATATGTCTAGTTACTCGCCGCGAAGTAAAGTTGTGACAGGGTGTACTTATTAGGAGCAAAGTTTCCCAGGGTCTCCTGTGTCCAACTGTACGTCTCTTCCTGTGACCAATTTTGTACTTTTCATTGGGTTGTGGTAGATTTTTAGAAACCTCCCTGGCTGGCGATCTTCTGGACGGGAGTTCGAGTCCCGCTCACGCTCGATAGTTTCTTGCAGTGTCTTCAACCTTACCATCCTTGTGATGTAAGGATGCGGGTTTTGGGGAGGCACATAAGTCTATCTGTTGAGTCATCAACAGCCATTACCTGGCCCTCCCTTGTCCTAGCTAGGGCGCTCATTATATGTAAATATGGTCAGTCTCAAAGGTATTGTCACTATCCCTTGCCTCTGCCATTCATGGGCGACCTTTAAATCTTTAAAACAAAATAGTTCTATTTTAGAGTGACGTTTTCATTTTATGAAAGCTCTTTTCATTGGAATTTGCTAGTCAAACGACATGCAAAATGGAATCAGGCCTTGAGCTAAGCAATTCTTAGTATGAGATAACTCTCTTGCCGAAAGGTAAAACAATATGGCTCACAAAAAAAAAAATTAAAAAAAGGAAGAAAAAGAAAAAATAAAGAAGAAGAAAAATCTAAGCAATGTAATTCTTTGGGCATTAATTTGCAGTGCTCCGGGAAGCAAAATATACTTTCAGTTAAAGGTGTTATAGGTGTCTGGTTTCAGTTCCAGGTCCATCAGAATAGATGCTCACCAGAACGTCAGCCGGGCAAGCCCAACCCCACACTCTGGTGCCCTACCACAGCAGTGGACTCCCCAGTAAACAGCTTCAACTAACGGTCCTGGGCGGTGATCGATCTGCTGCCATGCGAATGCTAGGCACAAACACGTTACCACTGTACTAGCCAGGAGGCTAATACAGATATTCTCAGATGAGTATTTTCTCTGTTTGAATTGCTCTTAGTCATGTTTGGGTTTGTCTGTTCCGTGAAATTCATGACCAACGAATAGCATATTCCGTTGATGGACACGTTTCTCGGAATTTTGACGTATAAATAGAACGTGCTAAGCGGGGCATGAAATTGAAATTTTGACGAATGGACAGAGCGTTAATACTTGAACACTCGCTGATATTATGAAGTACCTGGTTAAGGTCAGTGAAACTTTGAAGTATGAACCGAATATTCGTTTCCGGATTCGTTCTTTGGAATCAACTGTTTCTACACAGATGATGACTAATAGTTTATTTGTCTGTATGAATGCATTCATACTTTCACTCACAAGAGACAGTTGATTTCAGTAATGACCCAAAAACGAGAGACAAACAAAAACGAAACATGAATATAAAATATGAACATTGTCATCGATGCCTAGGAGAAGGACAATCCAAATTTAAACCATTGTTCTCTAGTCTTGAGTAGTGCCATAGCCTCTGAACCATGGTCTTCCACTGTCTTGGGTTAGAGTTCTCTTGCTTGAGGGTACACTCAGGCACACTAGTCTATCTAATGTCTCTTCCTCTTGTTTTGTTAAAGATTTTATAGTTTATATAGGAAATATTTATTTTAATGTTACTGTTCTTGAATTATTTTATTTTTCCTTGTTTCCTTTCCTCACTGGGCTATTTTCCCTGTTGGGGCCCCTGGGCTTATAGCATCCTGCTTTTCCAACTAGGGTTGTAGCTTAGCAAATAATAATAATAATAATAATAATAATAATAATAATAATAATAATAATAATAATAATAATAATAGCCGTAACACAAAATGATATATTGGTACAGATTAATATCTATTGAAAATGCTCTGCGGGACTAGCGCTTACCAATAGGTTTAAGCTAAGCTGGAGTTCGGTGAAAATCCAGACTTGAGCCAGGACCTAGATAAATTACCCTTTTCTGAAGTCGTTGTACTGTGACTCCTCTATTCAAAAGAAATGACAGCTTTGACAGAGCTTCGAAGGGCAAGCACATTTTCTTGATTTTTAGTTAGGTAAAGCATCACGCATTTATAATTTTTGTCCGTAAATTTCACCATAACAAGCTGGTATCCGAGAGAGAGAGAGAGAGAGAGAGAGAGAGAGAGAGAGAGAGAGAGAGAGAGAGAGAGAGAGAGAGAAATAAAAAAATAAAATTATATATATATATATATATATATATATATATATATATATATATATATATATATATATATATATCATGCCATGTAACAAATTTTGAGAGTATAAAATAATATTAAATCTGTTGCAAAATTGCTGTGCGACTAGACAGAAAAGCGACCAATTGTAATCACACCCCTATATTATCATTATCACCAGCAAACCTACAACTCTAGTCCCACAAACAGGATGTACCCTCAAACAAGAGAACTCTAGACCATGGTATAGAGGCTATGGCACTACCAAAGACTAGAGAACAATAGCTTGATTCTGGAGTGTCCTTCTCCTAGAAGAGCTGCTTACCATAGCTAAAGAGTCTATTCTACCATTACCATGTGGAAAGTAGCCACTGAACAATTACACTGCAGTAATTAACCCCATGGGTAAAAAAATTTTTTTCGGTTATCCTAGTGTTATCAGGTGCATGAGGACAGAGAAGAATGTCTAAAGAATAGGCCAGACTATTCGGTGTATGTGTAGGTAAAGGAAAAATAAGCCGTAACCAGGGAAGGATACAATGTCAGTACTACCTGGCCAGTCAAAAGACCCAATAACTCTCTAGTTTGATCATTTCGTGATATACCATTATTATTATTATTATTATTATTATTATTATTATTATTATTATTTGCTAAGTTACAACCCTAGTTGGAAAAGCGGGATGCTATAAGCCTAGAGGCTCCAACAGGGAAAATATCTCAGTGAGGAAAGGAAACAAAGAAAAATAAGACATTTTAAGAACAGTAACAACATTAAAATAAATATCTCCTATATAAACTATAAAAACTTTAACAAACCAAGAGGAAGAGAAATAAGATAGAACAGTGTGCCCGAGTTTACCCTCAAGCAAAAGAACTCTGAATTAAATATAGCAAAGTAATTGGACGATTTTCATCTTCCAAAAAATTACTTCTCTGTATTTGAATAGAGATAATCGGAGTCAAACATTATACATCGATGTTTTAGGTAAAAAAAAAAAAATGTTTTACGCAACGGTTTCATGTTAACGAATATGTTAAGAGTCAACATTCACAGTTTCGAGTAACTTTAATTTTCGTGGATATTTTATGCTGTACATTTGCCCTAATTAAATCGATTGAGCGAAAAAGTTTAATTGTTGAAGTTGAATCCAATGTAAGTCTGGAGATTAGCAACTTTGAACCACGTTGGAATATATTAGCAATCAACCTGCTTACGATAATATATATGCCCTAGTCTATATATATATATATATATATATATATATATATATATATATATATATATATATATATATATATATATATGCGAATATATACTTGTAATTAAATATATATATACACACACACACACACATATATATATATATATATATATATATATATATATATATATATATATGCGAATATATACTTATAATTAAATATACACATATATATATATATATATATATATATATATATATATATATATATATATATATATATATATATAATTCAATTAAGCCATATATGATACTCCTCTTAATATCTGAATTCTCTCTATACCTCGGGATCAGAGACCCAAGGGGGGAATCAACTCAAAGATAATAGCTTCTGGTCGGCCGGGGAATCGAACCCTGGTCCGAGAAACAGACGACAGTGACCTACCATCTGGCCACAAACAGAGATTAAAAGTTGATGACAATTCTCCCATACTTATACCTGTCGAATTCAGGTTTTTTTGTACTTAGAATTGAAAGCAACCCATCTCCACCATTGTAGCTTGTTGGTAAAATTGTACTTGGTCTTTTATCAAAGACATCCTTTTAAAGGTTTAAAGGTCGCTCATGAATGACAGAGGCAAGGGACAGTGGCATTGCCGTAGCAAGCAGGACATTGCCCTAGAGACTAACCATATATTATATGATGAGCGCCCAAGCCCCCTCTCCACCCAAACTAGGACCAGGGAGAGCCAGGCAATGGCTGCTGATGATTCAATGGATAGACATATAGCTTCCCCCAAACCCCCAACTCTTAGCTCACAAGTATGGTAAGATTGCAGACATTAAAGGCACTAACGAGTCTGAACGGGACTCGAACCCCCGTCAGGCAGACACCAGACAGAGACGTTACCAATCAGGCCACATCAACAAAACCTCTTCCCTCCATATCATCCTTCACCTTACCTTGCCATCTAATTCTTTGCCTCCATATATCT
>NC_090737.1:11193810-11216310 GCF_036898095.1 Palaemon carinicauda
ATATATATATATATATATATATATATATATATATATATATATATATATATATATATATATCATTACTGAGTGGGGATATCTTAAGGAGGCTTAGTGTATCGCCATGATCAGCAAAGCTGTACTAGTCAGACCCACTCGTACTAGGTTAGTTGGCTGTGAGCGAGTAGACTAAAGTCTCCCACCATAACCAATCTGCAGTGGCAAGTGTGTTGATAAAATAACTAAACCCCAGACATGGAAAAAAACATGTCTGAGGCCTTATCCTGCATTGGAAAGAAACGCCTGATATATACATATATTATATATAGAATATATATACAGACCTTTTTATATATAAACACATACAATATATATAATATATATATATATATATATATATATATATATATATATATATATATATATTATATATATATATATATATATATATATATATATATATATATATATATATATATATATATATATATATATATATATTCTATTGAAAATATTATGTGAGCAACATGTTGATCTGGTCATCTTGAAATTATGAATTCAAATCTCTATAGTCTGCAGTCTTCGAAAATTGTTCGTCTCTGAATATTTACTCATATGCTAAAACAAAAATAGTAATGTAATCAACATTTTACGACTATTATTATTATTATTATTATTATTCTTACTTGCCAAGCTACAACCCTAGTTGGAAAATTAGGAGGCTATAAGCCCGGGGGCCCCAACTGGGAAAATAGCCCAGTGAGGAAAGGAAACAAGGAAAAATTAAATATTTTAAGAAGAGTAACAACATTAAAATAAATATTTCCTTAATAAACTAAAAAAAACTTTAAAACAAGAGGAATAGAAATAAAATAAAATAGTGGGCTCGAGTGTACCCTCAAGCAAGAGAACTCGAACCCAAGACAGTGGAAGACCATGGTACAGAGGTTATAGCACTACCCAAAACTAAACATAATATGTGGACATTTTATCCATAAGAATACACTAACAGCACTTAGCACGTACACATTGGCAGACGACAATTTAACGATGTACATGATATTGACGATCAGCGACTCACGAATCTCTAGCTGCGATAACGAGATAACCTATTGCTTAAGACTCATATCTCGTTTGTTTTCATATGTTTTGAGTTAGCCACGGAAACATCATTCATATACCAAAAACTCCCTAACGACTTGCAAGGATATGACATGTTGGCGATTCAATGTGATTATTTTGAATATCATTATTATTATCATTATTATTATTATTATTATTATTATTATTATTATTATTGGTGTTGTTGTTGTTGTAGTACAACCCTAGTTGGAAAAGCATGATGCTATAAATAACCCAAGGGCTCCAACAGGGAAAGCAGCCCAGTGTGAAAAGAAATTATTATTATTATTATTATCATTATTTTTATTACGAGCAAAGCTACAACCCTAGTTGGAAAAGCAAGATGCTAAGAGCCCAAGGGCGCCAACAGGGAAAGCAGCCCAGTGCGAAAAGGAATTATTATCATTGTCATTATTATCATTATTATTATTATTATTATTAGGTAAGTTACAACCCTAATTGGAAAAGCAAGATGCTTTAAGTCCAAGGGCTCCAACAGGGAAATATAGCTCAGTGAGGAAAAGAAACAAGGAAATAAATAAACGATATAAGAAGTACTGAAAAAATAAAATAAAAGATTTTAAAAAAAAACATTAACAATATTAAAACATACTAAAATGACTTACGTCAGCCTGTTCAATATAAAGACATTTGCTGCAACTTTAATTTTGTATAAGTTCTATTGAAACTATACGGTATTCTGAATCAGAAATTTGTTCAATTTATTTTTTACCGTATAAAAAAAAAAAACACCCACTGGCATTAGCACTGTGATGATGATTACCAACTGGCTGTTTCAATTTCGACAAGTGCTACAATGTTTACCTCTGGTAAAAAAAATAACAGCCGGTCGGTCATAGTAATTATTACGTCTATCTGTTTAAAGGCTTAAAGGCCGCTCATGAATGGCACAGGCAAGGGACAGTGACATTGTCCTATCAAGCAGGACAATGCTCAAGAGATTAATCATGTATACATGTTATCAGCGCCTCTCTCCACCCAAGCTAGGACCAAGAAGGGCCAGGCAAGGGCTGCTGATCACTCACCAGATAGACCTATAGGCTTCCCCCCATCTTTACCTCACAAGGATGGTGAGGTTGCAGCGACCTAAGAAACTAACGAGTTTGAGCGGGACTCGAACCCCAGTCTGGCATTCACCAGTCAGTGACGTTACCACATCGGCCACCACAACCCCACTGACAGTACTATATCCTTCTTCAGAGCTAAATCAATAAATAATAAAAATTAAATAAAAATTCCCGATCATCATTAAATCACCACTGCTATATTCCTTTTGCCAATTTTGGCTTTAAAATGTTACCCAATATCTTGTTTTCCACATTTTTCAATCAACAATCATCTTATCACTATCTTTTTCCGCAAATCACAACTCGACTAAACATTGAACTTTAACTGCAGTTGTTGTTATTGTTTTGTGTGTATATATATATATATATATATATATATATATATATATATATATATATATATATATATATATATATATATATATATATAAAATTGCATTTCCTGTAAGATAGATTATGATCAAGTTAAACTCCGATAACCGAATGCAATTCGTCTTTGAACCTTTTTCATTCTTTGAACTTTCCTGAACACACCAATTATTAAGGAAAAACTAGAACATGCGTCTGCCTAAAAATGAAATAGCGAAGATCCAAAATATCAATAAAGATTAATGGATCAACATTTTCGAAGGAACAAACCGCCAGAAATGCGCTGTTGAAACGAACTCCCAAAATGGTGCAGTTCGACCAGGGAAATTTTTCATTCTTTGTTTCCCGCTTGAGAAACACTATTTTCAAACTTGACCATCTTTTACCTTCTCTTCGTATTATTATTATTATTATTATTATTATTATTATTATTATTATTTTTATTACTTGCTAAGCTACAACCCTATTTGGATAAGCACGATGCTATAAGCCCAGGGGCTCCAACAGGGAAAATAGCCCAGTAAGGAAAAGAAAGAAGGAAAAATAAAATATTTTAAGAACAGTAAGATTAAAATAAATATTTCCTTTATAAACTATAAAACCCCAACAAAACAAGCGGAAGAGAAATTAGATAGAACAGTGTGTCCGAGTGTACCCTCAAGCAAGAGAACTCTAAATCAAGACAGTGAAGACCATGGTACAGAGGCTAAGGCACTAGAGGACAGTGGTTTGATTTTGGAGTGTCCTTCTCCTAGGAGAGATCCTTTATAATTTCATTTTTTCTTAATCCCTTCTAATCGCTTTCCTATTTAAATTGTACTTTTTCTTTGCTCATCTTTTTATGAATATTCTTCTTCTCTCAGTTATTTTCTTTTTCATAAAAGATGTTTAATATGAAACCATAACCTGTCAAATTTCCTTTAATTAAAATTATTTTGACATCTCTCTGTCTCTTTATATATATCTATATATATATATATATATATATATATATATATATATATATATATATATATATATATATATATATAATATATATATTTATATATATAAACACACACACACACACACACACACACACATATATATATATATATATATATATATATATATATATATATATATATATATATATATATATATATATATATATATTAAATTTCTTATTCCTGATCTAGATTATTAATCTTTGGCACCGTCCGTCGTTCAATTGGTTAATTTTGCATGTTGCATAAGATTTTTCATAATTCTGACCATTCTTTACATTCAGATCTTCCTGGACAATTCCAACCTGCTCGTAATACTAGGCAGGCAGTTAATTCTAATAGCCAGGCCTTCTCCATCATGAGGCTCAATACCACACAGCATTCTAGAAGTTTTATTCCAGCTGTGACCAAGCTGAGGAATGATCTTCCTAATCGGGTAGTTGAATCAGAAGAACTTCAAAAGTTCAAACTTGCAGCAAATGTTTTTATGTTGAACAGGCTGAAATGTCTTTTTATAGTTTATATATGACATATCTGTTTTGACGTTGTTACTGTTTTTAGAATGATTTATTATTAATTAGTTCTCATCATTTATTTATTTCCTCATGTGTGTATGTCTGTGTATGTGTGTGAATAAACGTATCGTGATGAAAACAAGCATAAAATTTACCAAATACCCTATTTTTCCCCCTATCTTGTTAAGTAACTGCTAGGAGCTGACAAATACTCTCTCTCTCTCTCTCTCTCTCTCTCTCTCTCTCTCTCTCTCTCTCTCTCTCTCTCTCTCATCGTCCGTCCTTTTCCCCTCTCTTCCATTTCCCCTTCGTCGTACAGGCAACAAGAAGAGCAAACAATTTCTCATCATCATCATCATCATCCTCACTTCTGATCATCATTGCTTTCCCCTTCGCGATCAATTCACACCATCCTAAGTTCCCCCCCTCTCTCTCTCTCTCTCTCTCTCTCTCTCTCTCTCTCTCTCTCTCTCTCTCTCTCTCTCTCTCTCTCTCTCTAGTATCTACCTACATGTTGCTATTATCTTTCTTTTTCACTCATTTATTTATTTCCCTCTACCTCCCGTTTTCACCTTATTAACTTCACCGCTTCCTCTCCCTTTCACTCCTATTACCCAACTAGTATCTACCTACATGTTACTATTATCTTTCCTTTTCACTCATTTATTTATTCCCCCTTCTCCCGTTTTCCCCTTCTTCGCTATTTGTCCAGGGTCAAAAACATCTCCAGCTTCGAAAACATCATTAAATCAATTAGGGAGAGACGGTCTCACGGCAGCATCTCTTTCCTCGGGATTTTAATGACCTTTTTATCCGTACCACTCGCACGAAATTACGACACTTTCTTTTTTCCCCCATATATATTTTTTGGCATGAGTTAAGACGTGAGTATGCGTGTCTGTTTAGTTGCTTGCTTGCTTTAAATTAAGATTGCCTTGCCTTATGGAAGACACGGGCTCTTGCGTCGATAGCCCGTAAACGAATATTAAGTGAAAAACAATGAATTTACTTTGAATGAGAGAATGCATATGGAAGATGTGCTAGGATTGTGGGCGTCCCCAGGCGTATATCACAGTTTGTTCACTTTTTTCATTATTGATATTTTTCTTTCATTTCATTATCATTGTTTTCATTATTAATCTTTTTTTTTCATTTCACTATCATTGTTTTCATTATTAATCTTCTTTCTTATTTCACGATCATTTTTTTCATTATAAACCTTTTCTTTTCCATTTCATGATCATTTTTTTCATTATTAATCTTTTTTTCATTTCACAATCATTGTTTTCATTATAAATCTCTTCCTTTTTTATTTCATGATCATTGTTTTCATTATTAATCTTTTTTTTCTTCATTTCACGATCATTGTTTTCCTTATAAATCTATAACACATTTAATGTCATTACTCAATTAATAAAACAAACGTTTTCATAAAACAGTATGAAAAAAGGCTTAAGGAAACAAAAACCTTACACTTTTTTTTTCTTTTTTTTTTTTGCGGGGCAAATAAGTAAAGTAACACACAACGCATTTAATATCATTACTCATTTAATATCACAAACGTTTTCATAAACAAGTACGAAAAAAAGGCTTAAGGAAACAAAAACCTTACACTTTTTTTTTTCTTTTTTTTTGCGGGGCAAATAAGTAAAGTAACACACAACGCATTTAATATCATTACTCATTTGATATCACAAACGTTTTCATAAAACAGTACGATAAAAAGGCTTAACGAAACAAAAACCTTAAAAACTATTTTTTTTTTTTTTTTTTGCGGGGCAAATAAGTAAAGTAATATATAACGCATTTAATGTCATTGCCCAATTAATAAAACAAATGTTTTCACAAAACATTACGATAAAAAGGCTTCAGGAAACAAAACCCTTAAAAACATTTTTTTTTTTTTTTGTGGGGCAAATAAGTAAAGCAACATATAACGCATTTAATGTCATTACTCAATTAATAAAACAAACGTTTTCATAAAACAGTACGAAAAAAGACAACGAAAAAAAAAAACCTTAAAAAAGCAAAAAAAATATATATATTTTTTTTTTTTTTGTCGGGACATTGTTGGCCGACTACTTTATACCACTTAGCGAGGCATTGTGAATGCGCGCGTGTGTGTGCGTAAGTGTGTGATTACCTGGAGTTTACGGCCGTCATGTGATTCACGTGTGGTATTTAACAGCTTTATCGCCCCTTAAAGGTAACAAGGAACGCCCAGCAAATTTGCATGTCTCGGGATTTGGGAGAAATAGGTATCCTTAAGCTCTCTGTTTTTTAGCTTTGCGTTCCTTCCACTGGAAAAAGAATAATGGATATTGGCGATGATTATTGGACAATATATGAAATGTATCTAAGACTATCGAATTTATTTATTCTGAAGGTTTTCGCATAAATATATCAGTAAAATGTATTACCGTGTCCATGTTAGTTGGCTTGCGAGTTTGTTATTAACAAGAACTAACTTCGGAGTAGTGTGTGAAATTGTACATGAGCTTCTTTCATTATGTTGAAATGTTTATTACCGATATATATATATATATATATATATATATATATATATATATATATATATATATATACAAATATACATATATATACATATATATATATATGTATATACATATATATATATATATATATATATATATATATGTGTCTGTATGTATATATATATATATATATATATAATGTATACATACATACATATATATATATATATATATATATATATATATATATATAAATTATATAGACAGTAAACAGTGAGACTTGTTGATGGTATAAGTTTAATGCAATGGTGCTATAATAATAGTACAATTTTTTGCATTCATATATTATAATTCCGACAAACGTTCAGAGAATGTCGGCATTTCAAAGAGAGAGAGAGAGAGAGAGAGAGAGAGAGAGAGAGAGAGAGAGAGAGAGAGAGAGAGAGAGAGAGAGAGAGAGAGAGAGAGCATATAATTTTCCAACTTTCGTTTTACCAGAAATAATCAGAGGATGTCGGCATTTCAGAGAGAGAGAGAGAGAGAGAGAGAGAGAGAGAGAGAGAGAGAGAGAGAGAGAGAGAGAGAGAGAGAGAGCATATAATTTTCTAACTCCTTTCGTTTTACCAGATATGATCTGAGAATGCCGGCATTTCAGAGAGAGAGAGAGAGAGAGAGAGAGAGAGAGAGAGAGAGAGAGAGAGAGAGAGACTTTTATTTTTCCTTTCATAGGATGAATGAATATTTTTTCTCTCTATCTGTATAAGCCGCAGTCTCTTTTGAAAGACGTGAATACGGTCGGAATCATTTATGAACTGCATTTTAAACATCATAAAAGAATTAAAGTTTCTCTTTCAGGACCATATCCATCTAGGGAACTCATTAAAGATATTCTATTTAAAGGATATATATACAAAAAGGAGAAATGAGAAAGGAAAAGGGATTGTGGGGGTGGGGAATTGGAGTTAGGGGGGGGGGGGATTGGAGTGGGAGATGGAGTAGGAGACGGAGAGTGATGTGGGAGTTAGGTTCAAGTAATATACCTGTCACTCACCTGGTAAAGAAAGAAATTCTTTCACTTTTTATTCACTGTTATTCATATTTTTCTCATATGTGCTTGCATATTGGGTACGAAGTCCAAACATATCTTTATTACAATATATATATATATATATATATATATATATATATATATATATATATGTATATACATACATACATATATATATGTATATATATATGTATATATATATATATATATATATATATATATATATGTGTGTGTGTGTGTGTGTGTGTGTGTGGATGAAAATCAACACAATATCGCGCTCAAATAGAAATAAATTTCTATCTCATACTGGGATCGAACCATAGCCCCTGCAAATGAAAGCCCATGTGGCATGGTTGGAAGCGACCCAGCCTTTCATTTGAAGGGGATAGGGTTCGATCCCAGTATGAGATAGAAATTCATATGTGTGTGTATATATATATATATATATATATTATATATATATATATCAATAGAGGTATGGTAGTATCAAAGCATAAAGTAATCAGTCTTTGTTTGCACTACAATCCTAACCAATCACATCATTTAAAGTCCAAGTTTGGATATATAACAGTGAATTTAAATATTCTTATATGATTGCTCTGTACTGTATATCAAGTTAATTGATATTGTTCACCATAAATCTGTGCGAGGGATGGAATAAAAAATATCTTCACAATATAACAAGCAGTAATACTTTTTCTTTATATAATAAAAAACTAAAAAAAAATTAATTTGGTCTAATGTCAAGTTAGTTTTGATACAGAGATATAACTTTTTTTCAGTCATGCGTACTTGTTGGCTACTATGAAGAATTATATGAAAAATCTACTAAAATTATAGGTCATAATTAGAAAATGAAATTAGTTAGAAATAATTAAAAGAGAGCTTCTTTGCCAATACTGCTATTTGTTCTGTGCAACGTAAGTTTCCATTTAGTATTTTGATTTATGTAGTTTTGATCTCAATAGTTAATCTGCATCCTATCATGTTAAAATGCATAAAAGACAAAAAAATGTTAAAATGCATAAAAGAAAAAAAATTCCAAATGATAAATTGATTTTATATTAATAAGTTTTCCTCTTAAGACTTTTTCTAAAAGAAAAAAAATGTCAAGTTTGATGGCTTTTGAAATTAAAATATGTTGTTATTTCTTAAGTATATTCTTACGTAATTAGTAAATTATGAATATTTTTAACCCAGAGTAACACTTTATTTTCGTTAATAAAGTCGATTTTGATTTAAATCAAAGAATTCTATCACTTTGATGGCTTTCGAAGTTAAAATATGTTGTTATTTCTTAAATATTTTCTTACGTAATTGATAAATTATGAATATATTAATCCCTAAGTAACATTTTATTTTCGTTAATAAAGTCGATTTTGATTTAAATTAAGGAATTTTATCTTAGTTATCTTTCAATCCTGCAACCTACGTATGGTCATACAGATGAAGATCGGCAAGAATGGGATTCACGCCTTTATGTAGCCTTAAATTAAGGTCTATTATTCCTGAAAATAATAAAAGAAAAGAAGAGAGATTGGAAAATTTCTTTATGAAATAGTTGATTGATCAGATCTCCCTCCTTTACAAGAGGAGCCGAGACCTGGCCGGCGATCACCGAGATGAACGAAAAACCCAAACAACGGAATAAGAATTTCGACCTTGTAGAACGACGGCATAATCACAATGATTTGCCTCTAAACATCCGTTGTTTATAAGGCACCCTTCAGAAATTAATTCCCGTAATCTCAAAGTATTTTCCCTCATCTTCCAGGCAAAGTATGTAGCCGTATTTTGTAACGGTTTTGAAAAACTCCTTCCGCTCTTTTACGTAAAAAAGGTAGAAGAATGCGAGAGAAACCCTTTGAGACGCTGCTACGGAATTTCTACCTTTTTTTAAAAAAACAGATTCAAGATTTCTACGAGATAAAACTACCGTACTCATTTACCGCTTCAGCGGGTCGTTTCTCTTCCTTAAAATCCCTTGATTAAATGCTAGGTCCTTCGCGAAGGGGATACATATCCCAGGGAAGGACCAAGGGACGACCTGCGACACAGGTCCTTAAGACTCTATAAGAACTTAAGAAAGGAGTTGTGAAGAAGTAGCCTGAAACATTGTACTATTCAAAAAAGCAAGTGTTAATTTACAAAAATAGTTGTTTGAAGATTCTTTTCGTTTTTCTTTTCTTTCTAGTAATATATTTAATTTTTTTTGTTTGAAGGAAATTAATAATTTAACCCTTCTTGTATGTGTGTATGTATATATATATATATATATATATATATATATATATATATATATATATGTGTGTGTGTGTGTGTGTGTGTGTGTGTGTGTGTGTGTGGTTGTTATGTATGTAAGTATGCTTGTCTATATATACACACACACACAAACATACATATAAAGATATGCATATATATATATATATATATATATATATATATAGAGAGAGAGAGAGAGAGAGAGAGAGAGAGAGAGAGAGAGAGAGGGGGGGAGAGAGAGAGAGAGAGAGAGAGAGAGAGAGAGAGAGAGAGAGAGAGAGAGAGAGAGAGAGAGAGAATACCGATTTCTCAGATATGAAGATGGCAGTAACTTTCTTCACATCACATGAACTCAGTTTTACCCACAAAGTTTACGACACAAAACTCAAAGTTCTTTACACCAAATTAACTACATAAGGAATTGGAAAACGAGGAATATCGGACAGTTGTACTGTACAGTAAAAGTTACAAGAAGTTGGACGGCAAAATGGGAAAAAAAGCAAAAGTGGGAATTGAGGTTAAGTACAAGGCTAAAGAAGCACAAGTGGGAATTGAGGTTAAGAACAAGGCTAAATAAGCAAAAGTGGGAATTGAGAGTTAAGTACAAGGCTAAAGAAGCACAAGTGGGAATTGAGAGTTAAGTACAAGGCTAAAAAAGCAAAAGTGGGAATTGAGGTTAAAGCAAAAGTGGGAATTGAGGTTAAGTACAAGCCTAAAGAAGCAAAGTGGGAATTGTGGTTAAGTACAAGGTTAAAGAAGGAAAAGTGGGAATTGAGGTTAAGTACAAGGCTAAAGAAGCACAAGTGGGAATTGAGAGTTAAGTACAAGGCTAAAGAAGCACAAGTGGGAATTGAGGTTAAAGCAAAAGTGGGAATTGAGGTTAAGTACAAGCCTAAAGAAGCAAAGTGGGAATTGTGGTTAAGTACAAGGCTAAAGAAGCAAAAGTGGGAATTGAGGTTAAAGCAAAAGTGGGAATTGAGGTTAAGTACAAGCCAAAAGAAGCAAAGTGGGAATTGTGGTTAAGTACAAGGTTAAAGAAGGAAAAGTGGGAATTGAGGTTAAGTACAAGGCTAAAGAAGCACAAGTGGGAATTGAGGTTAAGTACAAGGCTAAAGAAGCAAAAGTGGGAATTGAGGTTAAAGCAAAAGTGGGAATTGAGGTTAAGTACAAGCCTAAATAAGCAAAGTGGGAATTGTGGTTAAGTACAAGGTTAATGAAGGAAAAGTGGGAATTGAGGTTAAGTACAAGGCTAAAGAAGCACAAGTGGGAATTGAGAGTTAAGTACAAGGCTACAGAAGCACAAGTGGGAATTGAGGTTAAGTACAAGGCTAAAAAAGCAAAAGTGGGAATTGAGGTTAAAGCAAAAGTGGGAATTGAGGTTAAGTACAAGCCTAAAGAAGCAAAGTGGGAATTGTGGTTAAGTACAAGGTTAAAGAAGGAAAAGTGGGAATTGAGGTTAAGTACAAGGCTAAAGAAGCAAAAATGGGAATTGAAGTAAAGTACAAGACTAAAGAAGCAAAAGTGGGAATTGAGGTTAAGTACAAGGCTAAAGAAGCACAAGTGGGAATTGAGAGTTAAGTACAAGGCTAAAGAAGCACAAGTGGGAATTGAGGTTAAGTACAAGGCTAAAGAAGCACAAGTGGGAATTGAGGTTAAGTACAAGGCTAAAGAAGCACAAGTGGGAATTGAGGTTAAAGCAAAAGTGGGAATTGAAGTAAAGTACAAGACTAAAGAAGCAAAAGCGGGAATTGAGGTTAAGTACAAGGCTAAAGAAGCAAAAGTGGGAATTGAGGTTAAAGCAAAAGTGGGAATTGAGGTTAAGTACAAGCCTAAAGAAGCAAAGTGGGAATTGTGGTTAAGTACAAGGTTAAAGAAGGAAAAGTGGGAATTGAGGTTAAGTACAAGGCTAAAGAAGCACAAGTGGGAATTGAGGTTAAGTACAAGGCTAAAGAAGCAAAAGTGTGAATTGAGGTTAAAGCAAAAGTGGGAATTGAGGTTAAGTACAAGCCTAAAGAAGCAAAGTGGGAATTGTGGTTAAGTACAAGGCTAAAGAAGCACAAGTGGGAATTGAGAGTTAAGTACAAGGCTAAAGAAGCACAAGTGTGAATTGAGGTTAAGTACAAGGCTAAAAAAGCAAAAGTGGGAATTGAGGTTAAAGCAAAAGTGGGAATTGAGGTTAAGTACAAGCCTAAAGAAGCAAAGTGGGAATTGTGGTTAAGTACAAGGTTAAAAAAGGAAAAGTGGGAATTGAGGTTAAGTACAAGGCTAAAGAAGCACAAGTGGGAATTGAGAGTTAAGTACAAGGCTAAAGAAGCACAAGTGGGAATTGAGGTTAAGTACAAGGCTAAAAAAGCAAAAGTGGGAATTGAGGTTAAAGCAAAAGTGGGAATTGAGGTTAAGTACAAGCCTAAAGAAGCAAAGTGGGAATTGTGGTTAAGTACAAGGTTAAAGAAGGAAAATTGGGAATTGAGGTTAAGTACAAGGCTAAAGAAGCACAAGTGGGAAGTGAGGTTAAAGCAAAAGTGGGAATTGAGGTTAAGTACAAGCCTAAAGAAGCAAAGTGGGAATTGTGGTTAAGTACAAGGTTAAAAAAGGAAAAGTGGGAATTGAGGTTAAGTACAAGGCTAAAGAAGCACAAGTGGGAATTGAGAGTTAAGTACAAGGCTAAAGAAGCACAAGTGGGAATTGAGGTTAAGTACAAGGCTAAAAAAGCAAAAGTGGGAATTGAGGTTAAAGCAAAAGTGGGAATTGAGGTTAAGTACAAGCCTAAAGAAGCAAAGTGGGAATTGTGGTTAAGTACAAGGTTAAAGAAGGAAAATTGGGAATTGAGGTTAAGTACAAGGCTAAAGAAGCAAAAGTGGGAATTGAGGTTAAAGCAAAAGTGGGAATTGATGTTAAGTACAAGCCTAAAGAAGCAAAGTGGGAATTGTGGTTAAGTACAAGGTTAAAAAAGGAAAAGTGGGAATTGAGGTTAAGTACAAGGCTAAAGAAGCACAAGTGGGAATTGAGAGTTAAGTACAAGGCTAAAGAAGCACAAGTGGGAATTGAGGTTAAGTACAAGGCTAAAAGAGCAAAAGTGGGAATTGAGGTTAAAGCAAAAGTGGGAATTGAGGTTAAGTACAAGCCTAAAGAAGCAAAGTGGGAATTGTGGTTAAGTACAAGGTTAAAGAAGGAAAAGTGGGAATTGAGGTTAAGTACAAGGCTAAAGAAGCACAAGTGGGAATTGAGGTTAAGTACAAGGCTAAAAAAGCAAAAGTGGGAATTGAGGTTAAGTACAAGCCTAAAGAAGCAAAGTGGGAATTGTGGTTAAGTACAAGGTTAAAGAAGGAAAAGTGGGAATTGAGGTTAAGTACAAGGCTAAAGAAGCACAAGTGGGAATTGAGAGTTAAGTACAAGGCTAAAGAAGCACAAGTGGGAATTGAGGTTAAGTACAAGGCTAAAAAAGCAAAAGTGGGAATTGAGGTTAAGTACAAGGCTAAAAAAGCAAAAGTGGGAATTGAGGTTAAGTACAAGCCTAAAGAAGCAAAGTGGGAATTGTAGTTAAGTACAAGGTTAAAGAAGGAAAAGTGGGAATTGAGGTTAAGTACAAGGCTAAAGAAGCAAAAATGGGAATTGAAGTAAAGTACAAGACTAAAGAAGCAAAAGTGGGAATTGAGAGTTAAGTACAAGGCTATAGAAGCACAAGTGGGAATTGAGGTTAAGTACAAGGCTAAAGAAGCACAAGTGGGAATTGAGGTTAAGTACAAGGCCAAAGAAGCAAAAGTGGGAATTGAGATTAAGAACAAGGTTAAAGAAGGAAAAGTGGGAATTGAGGTTAAGCACAAGGCTAAAGAAGCACAAGTGGGAATTGAGGTTAAGTACAAGACTAAAATGGAGTCCCTGAAGGTAAAATGGACTACAAAGACCTTTTAGGAATGCCTACGGTGTATTGCGTGAGGCACACCGACAACAATGTCCTTCATAGGGAACACTTTTAAAGTATCGCTAAAAAAAATCTTGAATGGAACTACATGAAACGAAAACAAAAATTCTTCATTAAATGAAGAAAAAAAAATCCTAAATTCCGTTATAACCAAAAATAAATTAATTTAAAAAAAACTAATATAAACATCAAAACAACTTTAATGATTAGCATACTAAAGGTTTGTGGGATTATTGAATATCGATTAAAAATTCAGCATTTCCTTTTCAATAGGATTAAACATGAGGAATTATCATACGTCCACCGACATTAGCCTTTTCATTTATTCGGAGGCAAAAGAGAAAAACAGAGACGATTAACTATGACGTTAACATGAATATCTCTTGCTTGAGGGTACACTCGGGCACACTATTCTATCTAATCCCTCTTCCTCTTGTTTTGTTGAAATTTTTATAGTTTTTAAAGGAAATATTTATTTTAATGTTACTGTTCTTAAAATATTTTATTTTTCCTTCTTTCCTTTCCTCACTGGGGTATTTTCCCTGTTGGAGCCCCTGGGCTTATAGCATCGTATTTTTCCAACTAGGGTTGTAGCTTTGCAAGTAATAATAATAATAATAATAATAATAATAATAATAATAATAATAATAATAATAATAATTTCTCTTCCTCTTGTTTTGTTAAAGTTTTTATAACTGATATAGGAAATATTTATTTTAATGTTGTTTCTATTCTTAAAATATTTTATTTTTCCTTTTTTCCTTTCCTCAATAGGCTATTTTCCCTGTTGGAGCCCCTGGGCTTATAGCATTCTGCTTTTCCAACTAGGGTTGTAGCTTAGCAAGTGATAATAATAATAATTACAGGATACGACTTTGGTCAAATGCAAGGGTTGTGGTGGTCGATATGGTAACGTATATTTTCAAAGCAGGCGTTTATAATTCTAAAAATACAATTTTTTGTGCTTCACAGTGAAAATTCTGGCAAACATTCCACAGCGTAATTCACCTGACATTCCTGAAAGACCCTTGTAATACTATTCCATGTGTATGGGAATGGTAATCCGAGATGTCGAGAAGTTTATACGTTCCTCGAACGTTTTTTTTTATTGAAAACTTCTATTAAAAATGTATTCACGAGTCGATATATTTTTTTTATTTAAAAATATATTTAGATAAATAGCAAAAATTTTAATTGTAAATACAGTATATGTAAAATAAAAAATTAGTTATGTAAACATACTATGCATATGTTATAAATTGTAAGATTGTAAATATAAAAAAATAAATTGTCTCGAACGTTTTTACATATTTTCTGTGTTTTATGTGAAAGGGAATTATTAAGTGGGGATGTGCTCTTCTGTAGATTAGGATTAACGTCAAATCTAAAGGCAAGGTAAATTTGTGGATATAATATTGCCTAAATTTTAAATATGTAGGTGATTTCCAAAATTAAACCCTAAATTAGCAGAGATAAAAAGTTAAAATATAGACTAAGATTAGCACTTAAATGTATAATTTTCTTCATTTTCCTTCTTCTTTCCCGCCGCTATCCCTACATTAAAGGGTCGGTTGCCTTAAGTGGCTTCTCCAATGCCTTCTATTACATACAATTAAGGGGTCGGTTGCCTGATGCAGCCTCTCCAATGCCATCTATCAAAGGCATCCTCTTTCAAAAAATCCTCTTCTCCCCATATCATCCTTCACCTTATCTCGCCATTTTTTTAATTCCCCTAACCATTTCTCAAACTACTCTCTTTAAGGTTATTAGAATTTCAGTTCTAATTCGTTTCAAGTCTCAAATATCAGTTCTAATTCATTTAAAAAGTCTCAAAATTCAATTCTATTACATTTAAAATGTCTCAATTTTCAGTTCTAATTCGTTTTAAGGCAAATTTCAGTTCTAATTTGTTTTAGAAGTCTCAAATTTCAGTTCTAATTCATTTAAAAAGTTTCAAAATTCAGTTCTAATTAATTTAAAAAGTATCAAATTTCAGTTCTAATTCATTTAAAAAGTTTCAAAATTCAGTTCTAATTCATTTAAAAAGTCTAAAATTTCCGTTCTAATTAGTTTTAAGGCAAATATCAGTTCTAATTCATTCAAAAAGTCTCAAAATTCAATTCTAATACATTTAAAATGTCTCATTTTTCAGTTCTAATTCGTTCCAAGGCAAATTTCTGTTCTAATTCGTTTTAGAAGTCTCAAATGTCAGTTGTAATTCATTTAAAAATTCTAAAAATTTCAGTTCTAATCCATTTTAAGTTAAATTTCAGTTCTAATCCATTTTAAGTTAAATTTCAGTTCTAATTCGTTTTAAAGGTCTCAAAATTTAGTTCTAATTCGTTTACAAAGTCTCAAAATTGTTCTAAAAGTCTCAAATTTCAGTTCTAATTGGTTTAAGAAAAATTTCAGTTCTAATTCGTTTTAAAAGTTTCAAGTTTCAGTTCTAATTCATTTAAAGTCTCAAAATTCAGTTATAATTCCTTTAAAGACACAAATTTCAGTTCTAATTCGTTTTAAAAGTCTCAAATTTCAGTTCTAATTCATTTAAAAAGTCTCAAATTTCCGTTCTAATTCGTTTTAAGGCAAATTTTAGTTCTAATTCGTTTTAGAAGTCTCAAATTTCAGTTCTAATTCATTTAAAAAGTCTCAAACTTCAGTTCTAATTCATTTAAAAAGTCTCAAATTTCAGTTCTAATTCGTTCCAAGTCAAATTTCAGTTTTAATTCGTTTAAAAAGTCTCAAAATTCAGTTCTAATTCGTTTCAAGTCAAATTTCAGTTTTAATTCGTTTAAAAAGTCTCAAATTTCAGTTCTAACTCGTTTCAAGTCAAATTTCAGTTTTAATTCGTTTAAAAAGTCTCAAAATTCAGTTCTAATTCATTTAAAAAGTATCAAATTTCAGTTCTAATTCATTTAAAGTCTCAAAATTCAGTTCTAATTCATTTAAAGTCTCAAATTTCAATTCTAATTCGTTTCAAGTCAAATTTCAGTTCTGATTCGTTTCAAGTGTCAAATTTCCGTTCTAATTCATTAAAAAAAGTCTCAAATTTCGGTTCTAATTCATTTAAAAAGTCTAAAAATTCAGTTCTAATTCATTTAAAGTCTCAAAATTCAGTTCTAATTCAATTAAAAATTCTCAAATTTCACTTCTGATTACTTTTACCAGTGTTAGTTTTCACTCCGAACTAGTTTGGCCAATCTCAAATTACATTTTTTATTCGCTTTACGTCTCAAATTTGTCTTGATATAGATTACCAGTTTAACGTTTAGTTTTAACTGTACCAGTCTACTGTTTCAATTCTAACTTTACTTGTCTCGATTTCCCATTTCAGCTTTACCAAATTTCCAGTCCTAATTAACTGTACCAGTCTACTGTTTCAATTCTAACTTTACTTGTCTCGATTTTCCATTTCAGTTTTAATAAAGTTTCAGTCCTAATTTAGATTACCAGTTTACCATTCAGTTTTAACTGTACCAGTCTACAATTTCAATTCTAACTTTACTTGTCTCGATTTTCCATTTCAGCTTTACCAAATTTTCAGTCCTAATTAACTGTACCAGTCTACAATTTCAATTCTAACTTTACTTGTCTCGATTTCCCATTTCAGCTTTACCAAATTTTCAGTCCTAATTAACTGTACCAGTCTACTGTTTCAATTCTAACTTCACTTGTCTCGATTTTCTATTTCAGCTTTACCAAATTTTCAGTCTTAATTAACTGTACCAGTCTACAATTTCAATTCTAACTTTACTTGTCTCGATTTTCCATTTCAGCTTTACCAAATTTTCAGTCCTAATTAACTGTACCAGTCTACAATTTCAATTCTAACTTTACTTGTCTCGATTTCCCATTTCAGCTTTACCAAATTTTCAGTCCTAATTAACTGTACCAGTCTACAATTTCAATTCTAACTTTACTTGTCTCGATTTTCCATTTCAGCTTTACCAAATTTTCAGTCCTAATTAAATGTACCAGTCTACTGTTTCAATTCTAACTTTACTTGTCTCGATTTTCCATTTCAGCTTTACCAAATTTTCAGTCCTAATTAACTGTACCAGTCTACAGTTTCAATTCTAACTTTACTTGTTTCGATTTTCCATTTCAGCTTTACCAAATTTTCAGTCCTAATTAACTGTACCAGTCTACTGTTTCAATTCTAACTTCACTTGTCTCGATTTCCCATTTCAGCTTTACCAAATTTTCAGTCCTAATTAACTGTACCAGTCTACTGTTTCAATTCTAACTTTACTTGTTTCGATTTTCCATTTCAGCTTTACCAAATTTTCAGTCCTAATTAACTGTACCAGGCTAATGTTTCAATTCTAACTTCACTTGTTTCGATTTTCTATTTCAGCTTTACCAAATTTTCAGTCCTAATTAACTGTACCAGGCTAATGTTTCAATTCTAACTTCACTTGTCTCGATTTCCCATTTCAGCTTTACCAAATTTTCAGTCTTAATTAACTGTACCAGGCTAATGTTTCAATTCTAACTTCACTTGTTTAGATTTTCTATTTCAGCTTTACCAAATTTTCAGTCCTAATTAACTGTACCAGGCTAATGTTTCAATTCTAACTTCACTTGTCTCGATTTTCTATGTCAGCTTTACCAAATTTTCAGTCTTAATTAACTGTACCAGTCTACTGTTTCAATTCTAACTTCACTTGTCTCGATTTCCCATTTCAGCTTTACCAAATTTTCAGTCCTAATTAACTGTACCAGTCTACAGTTCCAATTCTAACTTTACTTGTCTCGACTTCCCATTTCAGCTTTACCAAATTTTCAGTCCTAATTAACTGTACCAGTCTACTGTTTCAATTCTAACTTCACTTGTCTCGATTTTCTATTTCAGCTTTACCAAATTTTCAGTCTTAATTAACTGTACCAGTCTACTGTTTCAATTCTAACTTCACTTGTCTCGATTTCCCATTTCAGCTTTACCAAATTTTCAGTCCTAATTAACTGTACCAGTCTACTGTTTCAATTCTAACTTCACTTGTCTCGATTTCCCATTTCAGCTTTACCAAATTTTCAGTCTTAATTAACTGTACCAGGCTAATGTTTCAATTCTAACTTCACTTGTTTAGATTTTCTATTTCAGCTTTACCAAATTTTCAGTCCTAATTAACTGTACCAATCTACTGTTTCAATTCTAACTTCACTTGTCTCGATTTCCCATTTCAGCTTTACCAAATTTTCAGTCTTAATTAACTGTACCAGGCTAATGTTTCAATTCTAACTTTACTTGTCTCGATTTTCCATTTCAGCTTTACCAAATTTTCAGTCCTAATTAACTGTACCAGTCTACTGTTTCAATTCTAACTTCACTTGTCTCGATTTCCCATTTCAGCTGTACCAAATTTTCAGTCCTAATTAACTGTACCAGTCTACTGTTTCAATTCTAACTTCACTTGTCTCGATTTCCCATTTCAGCTTTACCAAATTTTCAGTCCTAATTAACTGTACCAGTCTACTGTTTCAATTCTAACTTCACTTGTCTCGATTTCCCATTTCAGCTTTACCAAATTTTCAGTCCTAATTAACTGTACCAGTCTACAGTTCCAATTCTAACTTTACTTGTCTCGACTTCCCATTTCAGCTTTACCAAATTTTCAGTCCTAATTAACTGTACCAGTCTACTGTTTCAATTCTAACTTCACTTGTCTCGATTTCCCATTTCAGCTGTACCAAATTTTCAGTCCTAATTAACTGTACCAGTCTACTGTTTCAATTCTAACTTTACTTGTCTCGACTTCCCATTTCAGCTTTACCAAATTTTCAGTCTTAATTAACTGTACCAGTCTACTGTTTCAATTCTAACTTCACTTGTCTCGATTTTCTATTTCAGCTTTACCAAATTTTCAGTCCTAATTAACTGTACCAGTCTACTGTTTCAATTCTAACTTTACTTGTCTCGATTTCCCATTTCAGCTTTACCAAATTTTCAGTCTTAATTAACTGTACCAGGCTAATGTTTCAATTCTAACTTCACTTGTTTAGATTGTCTATTTCAGCTTTACCAAATTTTCAGTCCTAATTAACTGTACCAGTCTACTGTTTCAATTCTAACTTTACTTGTCTCGATTTCCCATTTCAGCTTTACCAAATTTTCAGTCCTAATTAACTGTACCAGTCTACTGTTTCAATTCTAACTTTACTTGTCTCGATTTTCTATTTCAGCTTTACCAAATTTTCAGTCCTAATTAACTGTACCAGTCTACTGTTTCAATTCTAACTTCACTTGTCTCGATTTCCCATTTCAGCTGTACCAAATTTTCAGTCCTAATTAACTGTACCAGTCTACTGTTTCAATTCTAAACTTTACTTGTCTCGATTTCCCATTTCAGCTTTACCAAATTTTCAGTCCTAATTAACTGTACCAGTCTACTGTTTCAATTCTAACTTTACTTGTCTCGATTTCCCATTTCAGCTTTACCAAATTTTCAGTCTTAATTAACTGTACCAGGCTAATGTTTCAATTCTAACTTCACTTGTTTAGATTGTCTATTTCAGCTTTACCAAATTTTCAGTCCTAATTAACTGTACCAGTCTACTGTTTCAATTCTAACTTTACTTGTCTCGATTTTCTATTTCAGCTTTACCACCCTCAAACCACAGCTCGAATTCCTTTTACAGAAACCAGCGCCAGTGATGAGAGACGCAGTAGACGGTACATGATTCTGAAACGTCGAAAAAATAATAGCTCTCGAGCATCTCGAAGAAACATCTTCAGAGATTAACGACGTCTCCGGATGCCCGAACTGGCAAGGTACCAAAATGGTCCCCCGTGGGGCGTCACCTTCGGGAGAGATGATGGCTTCATCGTGTAACGAAGAGGTGGGGGGATTAAAGAGGAGAGAGAGACATTGAGAAATTAATCTCAGAATCGTAACTGCAGAGGAAGTATCTCTCTCTCTCTCTCTCTCTCTCTCTCTCTCTCTCTCTCTCTCTCTCTCTCTCTCTCTCCAAAGCACAGATACACACAAAAACGTACGCACGCATAAACATATATGTGTGTGTGCCTGTGTTTATGCGTGCGTACGTTGTTGTGTGTATCTGTGCTTGAGAGAGAGAGAGAGAGAGAGAGAGAGAGAGAGAGAGAGAGAGGGAGAGAGAGAGAGAGATTTATACACACACACACACACACACATATATATATATATATATATATACGTATATATATATGTATATATATATATATATATATGTGTGTGTGTGTATGAATGTGCGTCCGTTTGTATGTGCTCACGTGTGTGTTTATATATACCTCCAACGACAAACATAACCTCCAAGCAATTCTACCGACGATATCAATAAACAAAATAACAACAAGACGAAGAACCCCGACTGATAATAAAAGGTGAAATATAAAGCAAGAAATCCGAGGAAAGTGATTTGGAGGAAGGTTAAATGGGTCGTCAGGCCTTATAATGTTTCCATTCCGGAAGAGAACCGCGGAACAAAAGGGGCGATTTGCCCTGCCATTCCGAGGGAACTTAGCCATTGAATTGCTCGAATAGGTCTTAGCAAAATAATGTATGTGGCAGTTACATAGTCACAGCTTTGTTCCTTACAATATGGGCAACCTTTGTAATTCCATTAAAACACGAATTTAGATTTCTTCTTTTTTCCCCGATAATGTGTAAATTTACTAATATTCATCACCGATAGTTTTTTTTTTTTTGGGGGGGGGATCTTATTAAAAAAAATATGTACTTTTATCCATAGATTCAATTTCCACTAAAACACGATTTTGATTTTTTATTTCTTCTTTTCATCCGATAAAGAATGTGTAAATTTACCATCTTGATGCCGATAGGCATTTTTTTTTATTTATTTAATTATTTTTTTTTTTTTTTTTTTTTGCATCTCATTAGAAAAATATGTACTTTTTTCAATAGATTCAATTTCCACTAAAATACGATTTTGATATCTTCTGTGTTGTTTCCGATAAAGAATGTGTAAATTTACTAATCTCGTCGCTGATAGTCTTTTTGCACAAAATAAAACGCAGACCTCCTCCACGGCAGCTTATTTCGCGACCTTTTGCTCGACCTTCACATTGACCTTTGACCTGGGACTTTCACAATTGAATCACTTCCATATCCAAAATTTAATTATTTTCAGCTTTTCACATAACAGCTAATCCCTGCAATTTTCATTACTCTACGATTAAAATTGTGGCCAGGAAGCTGTTCACAAACAAACACATACACAAACAGGGGAGAAATCAAATCCTCCTTCCAACTTCGTTGGCGGAGGTAAATATGTACTTTTTTTGCCTGGTTGTGTGTGTGTGTGTGTGTGTGTGTGTGTGTGTGTGTGTGTGTGTGAGAGAGAGAGAGAGAGAGAGAGAGAGAGAGAGAGAGAGAGAGAGAGAGAGAGAGAGAGAGAGAGAGAGAGAATTTCCTATTATGCCTGATAAAGGGAGACTTATCTATCATACATCCATTTTCCAAACACCAAAGAAAAGAGTCAAAGAATTAAATGTGAAAATAAAGTTTTGTCTCTCTCCTGCCACCCCCCCACCCTTCACGAATGTTGGGTTTTCATAAAAAAAAAAAATGTGTAGTTGTTTTTCCTATCAACTTTTCGAGAGAGAGAGAGAGAGAGAGAGAGAGAGAGAGAGAGAGAGAGAGAGAGACAGAGAGAGAGAGAGAGAGAGAGAGAGAGAGAGAGAGAGAGAGAGAGAGAGAGAGAGAGACTTTTAA
>NC_090737.1:11221310-11223810 GCF_036898095.1 Palaemon carinicauda
CCCTTACCAAGAGGAAAGTGGCCACTGAACAATTACAGTGCAGTAGTTAACCCCTTGGGTGAAGAAGAATTGTTTGGTGATCTCAGTGTTGTCAGGTGTATGAGGACAGAGGATAATCTGTAAAGAATGGGCCAGGCTATTCGGTGTTATATGTAGGCAAAGGGAAATTAAACCGTAACCAGAGAAAAGGATCCAATGAAGTACTGTCTGGTAATGAAGTTACGGGCGGACTTGCGAGACAAGAGCTACCGCCATCAATTGGTAATAAGAGGGCGAGGAATGAATCAATAAAAGAAAAAAAGAAAAAAAAAAGATGAAAGGAAGAATCTTATGAATATCTTAAAAGTGTTTTCATCTCTCTCTCTCTCTCTCTCTCTCTCTCTCTCTCTCTCTCTCTCTCTCTCTCTCTCCATAATTTAGAACTCCCAACTGTAGATTAACAACTGGTGAGAGAATCAAATGTGGCTTTTTCAATTAGCAGGCTAAGTTCGATGCAAGTAAATCACGAGATATATATATATATATATATATATAGAGAGAGAGAGAGAGAGAGAGAGAGAGAGAGAGAGAGAGAGAGAGATTTTGTATCAGCTAGAATTTCAGAAATGGTCTCATGGGCAATAGAGAGATGGAAATGGAATAGACTCGTTTCAATTCACACAGAGAGAGAGAGAGAGAGAGAGAGAGAGAGAGAGAGAGAGAGAGATTTTGTATCAGGTAACATTTCAGAAATGGTCTCATGGACAATAGAGATTGAAATGGAATAGACTCGTTTCAATTTACGTAGAGAGAGAGAGAGAGAGAGAGAGAGAGAGAGAGAGAGAGAGAGAAACATTTATAGCAAACTAAGCTGATATCTGCCTTAAACATATCCACGTGGAAAAAAGACACCAGCAAATGCTAAGAAAAAAAATTTCCACTGTATCTATAGCAGCACCTGATATATGCAACAAAAAGCCTCGTTCCTCCACCTTTTACTGTTATTGCTTCCAGTTCAAATAATTCCCTTTTTATTGTTCTCGATAATGTCCGCTGACTTCCCGTAGAGTATTACAGCAGGACGTCACAGGCGTACGCAGACGGGCCCTCCTCCTATAAAATCCTCCACAAAGGCGATGGCTGCTGAAAAATTTAAGGCTGCGTTGACATAGGCCCCAGCCAATTTATTGGGTTCTATAAAAAGAGCCCGACTAAGATTGTTTATATTAACTTTGAAGTCAACACAAGAAGACGACTTGAAATATACGCACTAAATATTCATAGCCACACATTTTTCCCGGCTCTCCCTCTCTTTCTTTATGACTCGGAGAGTTTTTAAATATTCGGTGGAAATGAAGATTCCCAGAGTTATATAGGTCTCTGTGTAACGGATGCTTCTCAAATCTAATCTCTATTGCAGCGGTTTTTACGGAAATAATTTAATTTGGATATCAAGATTTCTTATTATTTTTCTTTTTTAATTCTGCATTGTAGTGCATAAACTTATAAAATATCTGTACTTTCCCTGATTTCACCTCATAGTTTCTGACCTACAGAGAAACAAGGTATAAAAATAAATGGAAATACACACACACATATATATCTATATATATACAGTATACATATATATATATATATATATATATATACATATACATATATATATATACATATATATATATATATATATATATATATATATACATATACATATGTATGTATATATAAATCTATACAGTATATATATATATAAATCTATACAGTATATATATATATATATATATATACAGTATATAGTATAAACATATATATATACAGTATATATATAATATATATATATATATATATGTATATATACATATATATATACAGTATATAGTATAAACATATATATACAGCGTATATATATATATATATATTATATATATATATATATATATATATATATATATATATATATTCATTTATTTATTGAATGGTAAAGAACCTGTGGCATCAATTATTTTGAGGCAACACATTTTTAATTTTCTGTATCTTTCATGACTTCAGGAATACAATTTTAAAGGAATTCAAGGGATTTATTTCTCTGCTTGTCCATTTATTCAACTTTAGCCGACGGCTGTTTCAGCCACTACATTATGGCTTTCGTCAGGGCATCACTTCAAAGACATATCTATCCTTATATAAAGACAGTTCATTCACTCACTCACACACACACACACACACACACACACACACACACACACAATTAGACAAAACAATAAAAATAAAAATTTCCCGATAATTGGGAACCCCCCCCCCAAAAAAAAAGAAAAAAAAACATGTAAACTCCACTGAAGACATAAGCATCTTTAATGAAGCTTCAAAATCCCAGTCCTAAAGACCTTAGGCTGCAGGACATTATACAGAATGCCTCTAATGCATAAACTGAAGCCTTAAGACCTAATGTGGGATACTTTACTTCAAAGCAATGCCTTAAAAAGTTTAATCTGGAAATCCGAAGATTTAATAAGGATCCATT
>NC_090737.1:11233810-11253810 GCF_036898095.1 Palaemon carinicauda
CACTCTCAATTAATTTGACTCCAAGTGATTTTTTAATTAATATTTTCTCCATTCATCATTACAAATACCATGATATATATGGCTTTACTAATATAAAAATTCTCATTAATCTTTTTCTTGTTTACAGAAAAATGTGAATCTCCCAATGGAGTACGAAGAAAAAATTAGATTCATGAAATCTTAATCAATTTCTAATTTGATTCTGAGTGTTTTTTTTTTTATTAATAATTTTCCCTTTCATTATTACAAATACCAAGATATATATGGCTTTATTAATATAAAAATTATCATTAATCTTTTTCTTGATTACAGAAGAATGTGCATCTCCCACTGGAATACGAAGACAAAATTAGATTCATGTAATCTCATTTTTCTTATTTAATTTGACTCTAATTGTCTTTTTAATTAATAATTTTCCTTTTCATTATTACAAATAACATGATATATATGGCTTGATTGATATATAAATTTTCGTTAATCTGTTTCTTAATCACAGAAGAATGTGGCTCTCCCACAGGAGTACGAAGACAAACAATATTCATTTTAATAACTGACTCTAAGTGTCTTTTTATTCAATAATTTTCCATTTCATTATTACTAATACCAATATATATATATGGCTTTATTAATATAAAAATTCTCATTAATATTCATTAATCCTTTTCTAGATTCCAGACTATTAGGTATCAAATGCGTTTACTATTGTTTGCTCATTACAGAGTAAATATGAAAGCTCATTTCAAACAAAACAGCAACATCATAGAAATATATCAATTGTTGTTATTATTTTATATCAAGTTTGTTTTATCAGATGACAATTCATAAAACCACCGCCTGCTAGATCCATATGATAAAATAATTTGTGGTTTGGTTTCTGGAAACGCTTCGTAACTGATTAAGTTCTGTTTTTTTCTTCATCTAATTGTCTTTCATCATTCATATATATATATATATATATAGATAGATAGATAGATAGATAGATAGATAAATAGATAGATAGATAGAGATACACTGTATGCACACACAACTATATATATATATATATATATATACAACTATATATATATATATATATATACATACATATTCATATATAGATACATCGATAGATGGATAGATACCCGGTATATAATTTCATTCCTTACCTAAATAGAAAGTATAAACCTACATAGCATTGTAGCTAGGCAAATCAAGATTACAGCCATAATTAGCACACGAACATACTCATATAAATCCATTATTTTTCATACTAACCAGGCACACAACTTTATTACAGAACAAAATACAACATGATATTTCTTGGCCAACCGGCAACCGGGTCTGTTAACAGTTAATAATGAAGTAGGCAGACAGGTTAATACAAGTTACTGTCAGTGCGAGGGGAGAGCGAAGATAAAAAAAAAAAAAAAAAAAAAAAAGTTCGTTAATATGTACGATCGTGTGACACACGGGGGTACAAAGGTATGAATGAAATTGGTGAAAATTAACTTCTGAAACATGAAAATTTATTCGTTTGTAAAAAGCAGATATAAATGTGAATCAAAATCTTTACCATAATAAGAGAGATATATTATTTCTAGTTGTACTTTATGAAGTAATAAAGCGATTTTAATGTACTAACAAAGGCAATTTAAAAAGTGTAAAAGAATTCATTAAAATAAGAGAAACAATTAATTCCAGCTGGACCAAAAACAAAATAGAGGCTAAAATGAAAATAAATTTATATAAATTCTATTAGTACTTTCGAGAACAATATAGCTTTTTAATGTACCAATTCAGTACAAAAACTAATCTATACTTTTAAAGTAAAACAGTCAATTAAAATAAGAAAAACAATTAATTCAATCTGGAAAAAAAAATATAGAAATGTGAAAAAAGGAAACTAAATACATAATGCAAAAACTGTAAACGAATTAAAATAACAAAAATAATACAGAAATGTAAAAAACGAAACTAACTACATAATGCAAAAACTGTAAACAAATAAATTAAAAAAGAGCAACAAAAAATTTAATCTATACAAAAAAGAGAGGGGCCAGAATAAGCAAATATAAAATAAAGGATTATTATTATTATTATTATTATTATTATTATTACTAGCTAAGCTACAAACCTAGTTGGAAAAGCGGGATGCTATAAGCCCAGAGGCTCCAACAGGGAAAATAGCCCAAAGAGGAAAGGAAAAAAGGAAAATAGAATATTTTAAAAAGAGTAACAACATTAAAATAAATATCTCCTATATAAATTATAAAGACTTTAACAAAACAAGAGGAAGATAAATTAGATAGAATAGTGTTCCATAGTATTAAGGCGGAAAATTCGCATGAACTCCAAATGCTACATAATACAGAAATTGTAAAGAAATAAAATAAGAACACCAGTAAAGATAGGAACCAGAATAAACAAATGTAAAATAAATTCTTATCGCATATTGTTAAGGCAGAAAATTCGATCTAAGGGAAAAACAGCGAAGAGTTGCATCCACTCCAATTACTTAAAGTGCCCGATGTCCTAACAGTATCCCACTCCTTCCCCTTCCCCTGGGGAGAACGACCGACCCCTAAAACCCCATAACTCCCCAGCCACTCCCTATTTGTCCCTGGATTCTCATTGTACCTTTGGGAATTGGAGAGAGAGAGAGAGAGAGAGAGAGAGAGAGAGAGAGAGAGAGAGAGGATAAATTTCCCAATAGAATCACTTTGCCTTGGATTGGTTGCTGGCCGATTTTTTTTACTGGAAAGAAATCCTCAAATTATTGACTATTTCGTATTATTCGATGCAAGATGATAATTAGGATAGAAGACATCTTATTAATTTTTTTTTATTTTTTTTTTTTTACAAAATATACATAATTCTTTTTTTTTTGTATTATTCGAAGCAAGATGATAATTAGGAAAGACATTTTTTTTTTAAATATACATATATTTTTTTTTTTTATCTTATACTACATACGCTTAGAATCTTCATGACATAAAAATGCCAATAATCTATATAAATAAAAAAAAAATAACGATGGTCACTTTATGATAAAACATGAATGTTATCTGCAGAAAAATGTACCAAAATAAAAAGTAAACGAGAATCAATAGACATATAAAATTAGGTTCCAATATTAGAAATTCAGTCAAATTTTGTTATTCAAAAAAGAAAATAAAAATATCGATAAAACTCATTTTTATTATAAATGATGGAAATTTCTAGTAAAACAGCTCTTAAAGTTTAAGGGTTTAAAGGCAACTCATGAATGGCAGAAGCAAGGGACAGTGACATTACCCTATCATGCAGGACAATGCCCTAGAGACTAACCATATACACATATGATCAGCGCCCAAGCCCCCCTCTCCACCCAAGCTAGGACCAAGGAGGGCCAGGCAATGGCTGCTGATGACTCAATAGACAGACCGACAGGATCCCCCAAACCCCCCATCCTTAGCTCACAATGATGGTGAGGTTGCATCGGCCAAAGAAACTAACGAGTTTGAGCGGGACTCGAACCCAAGTCTGGCGTTCACCAGTCAGGGAAGTTACCGCATCGGCCACCACAACCATTGTTGTTGTTGTTTTTGTTGTTATTTTGTTTTTATGGTTGTTATTAAAGAATTCTTAGGTAATACAGGGGATAAGAATATTCATACTGTAAATAAAAGGATAATGTTGAAAAGTAGCTAAAATACCTGGAAACTGGGAATAGCAATGTTTCTGAAAATTTGTATAAACGAATCAATGGAAAGAAAAAAGTTAAACCCTATTGTTTTTTGTTATCAAGAAGCTAAAATAACAAATTACTTATACTTGTAAATAGTAATATGCTAGTAAAAATCCATATGATAGAATCAAGGAAAAGTGAGAAACACTGTTAAAACCTATTTTTTTTTTTCACTGAAACAAAACTTTCGTCAAATAGAAAAAAATAAAGGAAACGAAAAGTCAAATTTTCCCCTCGGTAAAATGATTTCCACTTTCCACAGGTTTCTCCATTTCTATTGTCTTAATTTCTTTCACTTTCGCCCAAAAGGAGCCGACAACATTTGCATTTCCACTAATTCCGACCAACCATGAGAGTTAAATCAAATTATTTGTTTTTCAATTTCTTTTCTCTTCATTTCGCGGGAGAGAGAGAGAGAGAGAGAGAGAGAGAGAGAGAGAGAGAGGGGGGGGGGTTGGTGAAGGGGGAGGGGGGAGAGGGAGGCATTTGTATGCATCGCCCCCCCCCCCCCCCATTTTAATTAAATTCTCCCAGAAGCATCATCAGTGTGGGGATTGTGGGGAATCCAAGGGGAAGTCTCTCTCCAAAAGCAAACAGGTAAAAGCATTCCCAAGCATTCGCAAACATACAGTCAATGACTTTCGGATACAGACTTGGCTGTATTTCCTCTAACAATGAATTAAGGAATGTTAAATTGACTCTTTTTTTTAATATTATAATTTTATTAGGAAGTAATTACCATTCAACTGATTACGTAGATAGATTTATAATGGAATCATAGGTCTATATAAAAGAGACAGATTCCATACTTTATACCCAAACAAACACCTCTACACACACACACACACACACACACATATATATATATATATATATGTATATATATAAATATATACATATATATATATATATATAAACACATATATGTCTGATCCTTCCTCCAGCATAGAGACAAATATATATACACACGCGCACACACACACACACACACATATATATATATATATATATAAATATATATATATATATAAATATATATATACTGTATATATATATATATATATATATACACACATTTCTGAGTGGGGATATCTTAACGATGCGAAAGAGTTTGTATATTGCCATGATCAGCAAATCTGTACAAGTCAGAGATATTCATAATAGGTTTGTTTGCAGTGAGCGATCAGACAAAAGTCTCCCACCATCACCAATCCACACTGGGCAGCGTGGTGATGAAAACTGGCTAAACTTCAGGTATGATAAAGACATGTCTGAGGCCTTTGTCCTGCAGTGGAGTATAAACGGCTGCATTTGATATATATATATATATATATATATATATATATATATATATATATATGTATGTATATATACCTGTATATATCAAATGCAGCCGTTCCTACTCCACTGCAGGATAAAGGCCTCAGACATCTGTTTATCATGTCTGGGGTTTATATATATATATATATATATATATATGTATATAGTAAAAATAGATGTTTCACAAGCCCAGTCCAACCTTTAAACTTGAAAAAACACCTTTTCCTTATATCATTAATAAATCTATATCGCAGAATAATAATATACAAATAACAATAATAACACTGTCACTTTTAAATTCCGTTAGCCACTAATCCCGTTTTCAACGAGACTGATAAAAGTATAATCTCATCCTTCACCTGAAGCAAGGCCTCCTAAGAACTGATTTCATTTCACGGATGATAGTAAATTTATCTCCCCGATTTCTAATGTCGTGTGTAGTGGTCGATACTGCGTCGTTAATGTAGATTATAAAAAATTTTATGATAATGATAATGATAATGATAATAATAATAATAATAATAATAATAATAATAATTATAATAATAACTATAATAATAAAATAATAATAATAATAATAATAATGATAAAAATATTAAAATAATATTGATAATGATAATAACAATAATAAAAATAACAACAATAATAATAATAATGATAATAATAATAATGATAATAACAATAATGATAATAATTATAATAATAATAATAATAAAAATAACATTAATAATAATAATAATAATAATAATAATAATGAGAAATAATAACTATAAGGATAATAATAATTAAAATGACATTATCCCAACATCATCGTGTGTACTACCACACGTGTTTTGACGTCAATGGGGTGAAGAGGTTAAGTATACTTTACAAGTCATACTGACTCGAATACTAAGCCCATATGCTGGAAAAATGTAAAGTAAGAAAATAAAGTTTCTTAAAAAAAATTCTTAACTAAATATCATCTTCTTAACTTGCATAATTGACAGCCTTGTTTCTAATATCAATAATGAGAATTATATTAATTGAATGAACATAAATGCACTCATTTATATGAATTTTATGTAAAGGTAGCTTTATTAATTCAAATTTTTATATATACAATATATTACTGGAATACTGAAGTTGTAATTAAGGTTAGCATGCAGGAATAATTATGAATGTAGTTATAAGCATGAGGTAATTACAAGTGCTTTGATATTCATTATAATTTTTTTTTTCAAATATAATTAAAAAAACCAATTAAGGATTCTGTTACGATAATGAATAAATAATTCTTCATCCTTTTTCTATGAGATCAGGAAAAATAATGCAAAATTACCGCCATTGGAATCCTGATACAAATAGGAATTTGCAACAAAAAAAAAAAAAAAAAAAAAAAAAAAAGTTGCCGGCATTTTCCCTTTTAATAGGGGATATATCATCGTAAAGGAGTGGTATTACGGTCACCAACCCGTAAAAGATAATTACAGAGTATGGTAAAAATTACGGTCGCTTGTATTTTACTGGAATACGATTGAAAAACAGTTCCTTTTACGGAGAATTTCCGATTAAAAACAAGTTTTTTTTTTTTAATTTTTAATGTTGTTACTGTTCTGAAAATATTTTATTTTAATTACTTCTCTTTTAGTTTCTTCATTTCTTTTTCTCACTGGGCTATTTTCTCTGTTGGAGCCCTCGGGCTTACAGCATCTTGCTTTTCCAACTAGGGTTCAGCTTAGCAAGTAATAATAATAATAATAATAATAATAATAATAATAATAATATAATAATAATAATAATAATAATAATAATAATAATATTAATAATAATAATAATAATAATAATAATAATAATATTAATAATAATGATGAGGATGATGATGATAATGATGATGATGATGATGATAATAATAATAATAATTTTTTTTTTAATACACATTGTAGCCTTATGGTTTTCTCAACGCATAAACAAATTACCATTACAATTTGCCCCAACATTTTTACGATATCGGTTGGTTAGATGTGATGAAGATACTCTTCCTACATACTCTTCAGTGTACCACTTAAACGCATCAAAGATCTTTACACAACATTTTTTAATGTTAATATTATTTTGCGATATTAATGAGATAACAGGCCTTCCGTATGATCTTTTACACTAAAGCTGTCATCATCCCAAAAGAAAATGCATACCTGAAAATTATTAAAAGAAATATATTTAGTAATTTCCTGAAAATTTATCTTTTCATTTAAAACAGTATAAATGCAAAAATTCCCGGATGGAATTAAGCTCACGCCTATTTTGAAGGAAATGAACAGGGAAGCCAACCCAACAGCTATTATTATTATTATTATTATCATCATCATCATCATCATCATCATCATCATCATCATCATCATCATCATCATTATTATTATTATTATTATTATTATTATTATTATTATTACTTGCTAAGCTAAACCCTAGTTGGAAAAGCAAGATGCTATAAGCCCGAGGGCTCCAACAGAGAAAATAGCCCAGTGAGAAAAAGAAATAAAGAAACTAAAAGAGAAGTAATTAAAATAAAATATTTTAAGTGCAGTAACAACATTAAAATAAATCTTTCATATATAAACTATAAAAACTTAAAAAAAAAAAAAAACAAGGGGAAGAGAAATAAGATAGAATAGTGTGCCCGAGTGTAACCTCAAGCAAAAGAACTCTAACCATAGAGAGTGAAAGACCATGGTACAGAGGCTATGGCACTACCCAAGACTAGGAACAATGGTTTGATTTTGGAGTGTCCTCCAAGAAGAGCTGATTACCATAGCTAAAGAGTTCCTTCTATCCTTACCATAAAGGAAATCAGCCACTGAAAAATTACACTACTAATTGAGCAAATGTAATTGTAACTGAGCAAATGTAATTGTAATGAGAAATAAAGTAATCGGGTCTCATGTATTTTTCCTCGCAAGATCCAATATTGAATTACCAAAGGTAGGATCCTCCTGCCAACTCTAAAAATACAAACTAATATGAAACCTTCAATCATATATATACATCTATATTGTTTAAAAAGCTTCCAGAAGACTGGAATTCCTGCCAGATCTTTGGTCAGACAGCTTCTATAACGTTTAAAAAGCTTCCAGAAGACTAGAATTACTGCTAGATCGTAGCTCAAAAAGCTTCTATAACATTTAAAATGCTTCCAGAAGACTAAAATTACTGCCAGATCTTTGCGCAGAAAGCTTCTATAACGTTTAAAAAGCTTCCAGAAGACAAGAATTACTGCCAGATCTTTGCTCAGACAGCTTCTATAACGTTTAAAAAGCTTCCAGAAGACTAAAATTATTGCCAGATCTTTCCTCAGAAAGCTTCCATTCCGTTTAAAAAGCTTCCAAAAGACTAGAATTACGGTCAGATCTTTCCTCAGAAAGCTTCTATTACGTTTAAAAAGTTTCCAGAAGACTAAAATTACTGCCAGATCTTTGCTCAGAAAGCTTCTATAACGTTTAAAAAGCTTCCAGAAGACTAAAATTACGGCCTGACCTTTGCTCAGACAGCTTCTATAACGTTTAAAAAGCTTCCAGAAGACTAAAATTACGCCCTGATCTTTGCTCAGAAAGCTTCTATAACGTTTAAAATGCTTCCAGAAGACTAAAATTACAGCCAGATCTTTGCTCAGACAGCTTCTATAACATTTAAAAAGCTTCCAGAAAACTTAAATTACAGCCAGATCTTTGCTCAGACAGCTTCTATAACGTTTAAAAAGCTTCCAGAAGACTTGAATAACATTCAGATCTTTGCTCAGACAGCTCCTATAACGTTTAAAAAGCTTCCAGAAGACTTAAATAACTGCCAGATCTTTCCTCAGACAGCTTCTATAAGGTTTAAAAAGTTTCCAGAAGATTAAAATTACTGCCAGATCTTTTCTTAAGACTCGTAGTTACCTTTTTGTACTTTCCTCACTTAACATCTCGTTCAACCACTTACTTCCACATATTTCAATGCACATGGCATGGGCAAAACATAAAAGATTTTTTTTTTTTTTGGGGGGGGGGATTTTTACATTTACTGCCGTAACCTTCATGTTTATAGGTACAGATCACGTGTGTGTGTGTATGTATACATACACATATATAAACGTGTGCATATTAATAGTTCCCTATCTCTAGAGCATAAGAGAATCATATGTTTAAACACTGAGTTACAATAATTAATAGTTTCAGTATCATTGATACATACATACATATAACCCCCCTTCTCTCTCTCTCTCTCTCTCTCTCTCTCTCTCTCTCTCTCTCTCTCTCTCTCTCTCTCATATATATAAGTATATATATATATATATATATATATATATATATATATATATATATATATACACACACATATATATATACATATATATATAAGTATATATATATATATATATATACACATATATATATATACACACACACACACACATATATATATATATATATTATATATATATATATTTATATATATTCCCCTGCTCGACACCTCGTTGAAATGAAACAGAAGCGCACCGGCAGCTGAGTGAGAGCACTATTACATAAGAACTGAAGAATGCCTACGACGTAAGCAGAATGAAATGCCTTCTGGACACAGACTATAAAAAATGAAAGTTAAAGAGGGAAGAAAGAAGCTGTATTTCTCGGAAATTCTATTACGCCTACTGCTATTTCAAAAGAAGAGGACAATGACCTTAGAAAAATGCATTAGGACACGGCAGAGAGAGAGAGAGAGAGAGAGAGAGAGAGAGAGAGAGAGAGAGAGAGAGAGAGAGAGAGAGACCCTTGAACATACTGAATTCGTCTAGGAGTGGAGAAGTACAAGTATTGTTTATATGAATATATATCAATTACCAATCAATGTTTGGTCGTTTATTAAGTTGAAACAATCAAATTATTGTCCAATGAGACACTGCCTGCAGAGAGAGAGAGAGAGAGAGAGAGAGAGAGAGAGAGAGAGAGAAGAGAGAGAGAGAGAGAGAGAGAGAGATACCCTTGGACATATTGACTTCGTTGCATATGAGTATATATCAATTGCCCATCAATGTTTGGTTGTTTATCTGCTTAAAACAATCAAAGTATTATCCACTGAGACACTGCCAGCGGAGAGAGAGAGAGAGAGAGAGAGAGAGGAGAGAGAGAGAGAGAGAGAGAGAGAGAGAGAGAGAGAGAGAGAGAGAGATAGAGACTTGAACATAATGAATTCGTTTCATATTAGTATATATCAATTGCCCATCAATGTTTGGTCGTTTATTTGGTTAAAACAATAAAAATATTCTCCACACTGCCTACAGATGCAACTCCAGAGAGAGAGAGAGAGGAGAGAGAGAGAGAGAGGAGAGAGAGAGAGGAGAGAGAGAGAGAGAGAGGCCAGAACAAACACTGCACAAATGGCCCATCCGAGATTAAAGTATCTACACGGAAAAATGTCTTCGCAAGAGTATTACGTTTTCATAAATCTTCTGTTTGACTCGGATGTTTACAATGTGCTTGACACCACTGGACCTGCCTTACTTCTTCTTCTTTCTTTTTTTTCTTTCTTTTTATCCTGAGTTAAGTAACTATCCATGTTTGGTACGCATAAAGCGTAAAGAAATTCTGACGCAAATAAAAATATCCCATAAAATATCTTTGAATATTTTATATGAATGACGACTAATCTCTTTAAACCAAAGTGATCTGCTTTACTATCTTTGGATACAATTTAGCTTTAATAATAATAATAATAATAATAATAATAATAATAATAATAATAGTAATAATAACAATAATAATAATAGTAATAATAAGTATATTAATAATAATAATAATAATAAGTATAATAATAATAATAACAATAATAATAATAATAATAATATAGTATAATAATAATAAGTTATATCTTAACCTCCCATCTTAATTTTTTTGCTGTCAAGATAAAACAACGAATGATAGATGATGAGAGATTGAAAGAAAAAAAAAGAACAGAGAGAAATAATTACAAAGACAAATACTTCCATATATAGATAGTGAAGTTATTTTCAAGTAAATGACGAGCCCATTATGTTAAATCATTAAGGGCACGTGACTTATTGTCTTGCAACAGCAATTTACCTCCTAGTGTGTTTAATGAACAAGGTTGATTGATTGATTGATTTAAAGTTTTCTGGCATCCTGAATATCACAAAAACTATAATGGTTGAGGTTTAAAGAGAGAAAATATTCAAGATTTTACGGCTTCATAAACGATTAGCGATTAATATGACTAAGAAGAGATGAACATTATCTTGGGAGGAGAGTGATGGAAATGGAGGTACAGGGAACGAGAAGGAGAGGGAGACCAAAGCGAAGGTGGATGGACTGTATCAAGGATGACCTTCGATCAAAGGGATTAACCGGTGATGAGGTGTGGGGCAGAGGTAGATGGAGAAATCTGGCCAGAAACATCGACCGCACATAAAAGGGGGAAAAGATGCAGACAAAGAAGTAGTAGTAGGTTGGCCAAGGCACCAGCTACCCGTTGAGATACTGCCGCTACAGAGTTATGGGGTCCTTTGGGTTTGGCCAATATCAACTTAATCTGCGAATAATTTAACTTTTTGATATGATTTACATGAAATACTCATTCCGCTCAGTATGTTTCGACATGAATATAAAACTCATTTACTTATAGTAAAACGTTACCTTTCATTACTTGTTCGTGTTTCTACTTAAGATTAAAATAAAATAAAAAATAAAATACATGAAAGTATGAAATCACCAAGAAAACGAAAAAAAAAAAAATCTAGCAATGGTATTATCAATGTTATATCATACAGCTTGAACCAGTTCCAATGTTATCATTCTTAGTAATGTCATAATTTGAACCAGTTCAATATATGGAGTTTTTTTTTTTTTTTTTTGGCATCCTTAGTAATATCGTAAGGCTTGAGCCAGTTCCAATGTTATCATCCTTAGTAATATCATAACGCTTGAACCAGTTCATTGTATGGAAAGATATTCAATTATTTATTCTTTTTTATTACAATTTTTTTTTTTTTGCATCCTTAGTAATATCGTAAGGCTTGATCCAATACAAGTGTTATCATCCTTAGTAATGTCATAACACTTGAACCAGTCCATTATATTAACAGTTTTTTTTTTTTTTTTTTTTTTTTTTTTTTGCATGCTTAGTAATATCGTAAGGCTTGAACCGGTTCCAATGCTATCATCCTTAGTAATATTATAACGCTTGAACCACTTCATAATATGACAAGTTTTTTTTTTTTTTTTGGGGGGGGGGGGATCCTTAGCAATATCATAACGCCCGAACCAATTAATTATATGAAAAGGTATTTTTTATTCCTTTATTTTTTGGATCCTCAGTAATATCGTAGGGTTTTTTTTTCTCCCCCCCCCCCCCCCTTAATCAACCAGAAAAAGCCCCATCACTATCTCAATCTGATGGTTGCACTTGTGACGAGCCGAGAGAAGGTTGTGAACTCAAAGGCAGTGTGAAAGCAACTGAGTTAATTTATTATAGAAATAATAGAACACTCCCCTTTATATACAAAACCTCAAGGCAACAGGAAATTACATGTTCGAGAAACAGACAATGTTACATAGGAGAAACGCAGACATGTTTATTCTGGTTCTTTTTAGTGCGAGGTAAGAGCGAAGATACAAGCATAATATATACAAAATGAATTATGTACGATCGTGTGACACACGGTTGGTACACACTTAACATTAGCAATCGTTGAAAAGGCCTAACTCCTCTATTGGATCTAGAATTGAGATCATTAAGGAAGGAACATTTTTATAAATCCTATTAACATTAACTACTTTACAGTGTCATTATAAATACCGATCATATTTTAGCAAGCAATTCAATATGCTATAAAACCCGAAAACGTGATGTTTTTTGACATTCATTTGGAACAACAAATCAAGATATTCTTTATAAAACGTTAATTCTCCAAGACCGTAATACCATTACCATTATTATTATTATTATTATTATTACTATTATTATTATTATTATCAACATTATTATTAACATTATTATGAAGCGCGAAGTAAGAGATGATGAATGGAGAAGTATATATTGAATTAAAAGCTTAAGATAGAGACGAATGGCGAAATCTAACTGGGGCCCTTTGCGTCAAAAGGCGTATAATGCTGATGATGATTATTATTATTATTATTATTATTATTATTATTATTATTATTATTATTATTATTATTATTAGCTAAACTACAACCCCGGTTGGAAAAGGAGAATGCTATAAGTCCATGGAGGAAAAGAAACAAGGAAATAAAAAAACTACAATAGGAGTAATGAACAGTTAGAATAAAATATTTTACGAACTGTAACAGCATTCAAATATATCTTTCATATATCAACAATAAAAAGAGACTTATATCAGCGCTTTCAACATAAAAATTATTCGCTGCAAGTTTGAACGAAAAAAAAAAAAAAATATTGAAAATAATGGCAAAGTTTCACTTCAATATTCTCTTCTTAAGGTTTCGCTCCTAACGGGTCCACTGTAAATTGCATCATTCATTACAGCTGTCCTCAGGCTGCGAAGGGGGAGGGGGGGGAGGGGGGGGGGGGGAGAGTGAGGGGGGAGAATCGAAGTCTTCGTTTTCCATGGCGTAATAGACATTACGTTATGCGTTCCATAATAGCGCGAGTTGGCAGGGACTCCGAGGTGAACATCATAATGGCAAAATTATGGAATAAGTTTTTACGTTCAGAGAGAACCAATGGGTCTGTCTACAAGCCGTTCTGCTTATTAACCCGCCTCTCTCTCTCTCTCTCTCTCTCTCTCTCTCTCTCTCTCTCTCTCTCTCGTATGGTAATGATCGTAGTACATGTAATTATTTTCTCTATTGGGAATTGCGTAGCGTAGAGTTAATAGATATACTGAATATAGTTGAAAAGGATGAAAGATCACGATACATTTTGAAATCAGTAACTAAACTGTGATTATTGTGACAACTGATTGATTGATTGATTGATTTGAGATTTTCTGGCATCCTGACATCGAAGGTCGTTGACGCTGATATCAATTATTGAAGAAAAAAAAAAAAGTCGATTAAAACCATAAAAGCAAAGGGGTCATCTTAAAAGTTAAATATCTTCCAGAAGACCTGCTTCTGAAATAGAGCTAAAATACCACTAGAATGGTAGGACACATCATGTCCAAGAATCTTGGCAAGGATGAACCTGCCATCTTCACCTCGAATCTCAAACAGGTATCTATTTCTGCATTGTGACGAATAATTTAAAAACCAAGGAGAAAAACAGACCGATATTCGCTACGCGTGATCTGTAATGACGCAGTGAATGATAAAAAGTATCTAACAACGTGATTAAAAACTGAATAAACGGGTTAGAAAAACAGTAATAAATGAATAGAATATAATTACAGAAAGCACTGTTATATAACTCTTTCTTCAAATGAAAAACTAATATTAAATAATGATTGAAAATAGACTCCAATTACAAGTAATATTATAGGTAGTAGGTTGGCCTGGGCACCCGCCACCCGTGAGATACTATCGCTACAGAGTCAGTGGGTCCTTTGAATGGCTAAACAGTACTACATTGGATCCTTTTCTCTGGTTACGGTTCACTTTCCCTTTAAATACACATACAACGAATAAGTCTGGCCTATTCTTCACATATCCTCTGTCCTCAAATACTTGACAACACTGAGATTACCAAACAGTTTTTCTTCTCTCAAGGGGTTAACTACTGCACTGTAATTGTTCAGTGCCCACTTTCCTCTCGGTAAGGGTAGAAGAGACTCTATAGTGCCAAAAAATATACCAGGTAAACTAAGGAAGGCGCACAGGACATTAATCCACTACGCACCAGCATCGATAATGCAGCGACTATTTAATGTGCTGCCAGCTCATCTAAGAAACACATCAGGAGTGAGCGTAGATGTGTTTAAGAATAAGCTCAATAAATACCCAAGATCCATCCCAGACCATCCAAGACTGGAAGATGCATTAGCAACTCTCTAGTGGATATACGAGGTGCCTCACACTGAGGGACCTGGGGGAACCCAAACATAAAATAAGGCAATAAGGCTCTCTTCTAGGAAAAGGACACTCCCAAAATCAAACCATTGCATCTCTAATCAAAGGTAGTGTCATAGCCTCTGTATCATGGTCTTCCGTTGTCTTGGGGTAGTCCTCTTGCTTGAGGGTACACTTGGAAACACTATTATTTCTAAACTTCTTGTTTTTTTTAAGTTTTGATGGTTTATATATGAAAAAATTATATTAATGTTGTTACTGTTCTTAAATTACTTTATTATGATTGTTAATTACTTATTTTGTAGTTCACTTATTTCCTTATTTCCTTTCCTCAGTGGGTTATTTTCCCTGTTGGAGCCCTTGGGCTTATAGCATCCTGCTTTTCCAAGTAGGGTTGTAGTTTAGCAAGTAATAATAATAATAATAATAATAATAATAATAATAATAATAATCATTATTATTATTATAATTATAAATAATAATAATAATAAAAATAATAATTATTATTATTATTATTATATTTATAAATAATAGTAATAATAATAATAATAATAATAATAATAATAATAATAATAATTATTATTATTATTATAATCATAAATAATAATAATAATAATAATAATAATAATAATAATAATAATAATAAAAACAATAATAATAATATACAATTCTTTCTCAAAATGCAAGACTAACACCGAGAAATAAAAATTAATTAAAAAAAAGAAATTAGTAAAAAAAGACCATTTTCTCGGGTGCCTCAGTTTCAGAAAGAATGCAAAAGCTCGTAAAATTGCTTCCCATGATGGCCCTGGGCGGCACTATGCGAAAAGTTAATGATTACTTCATTTTTTATGTCACCGCGCGCCGCCTGTTGGATCTTTTATGGACATGAATGCATGGCAGGTCCTTCTAGAATTACACTTAAACACTCGTTACAATGGAGAGAGTATATTAATAATCAATATACAGGAAGTGGGCGAAGTAATTTATTATTCTATATGGAGAATATGTCAAAATATTTCATATATTATTATTATTATTATTATTATTATTATTATTATTATTATTATTATTTGTCCGAAATAATTTATTATTATTCTATATGGAGAAAATGACAAAATATTTCATATATTATTATTATTATTATTATTATTATTATTATTATAATTATTACTACTATTATTATTTGTCCGAAATAATTTAATATTATTCTATATGGAGAATATGACAAAATAATTCATATATTACTATAATTATTATAATTTTTATTATCACCATCATTTTTCTTATTATAATTATTTTTATCATTATTATTATTATTATTATTATTATTATTATTATTATTATTATTATTAACTAAGCTATACCCATGGTTGGAAAAGCAAGATGCTATAAGACAAGGGCTCTAACATGGTATAATATCCTAGTGAGGAAATGAAGTAAATAAACTACAAGAGAAGTAATTAACAATTAAAATAAAATAGGTTAAGGAAAATAACATTAAAATAGTACACTATAAGTTTATAGGATATTGTACATGCCTTTACCATTTCGAATGACCGATTATTTAAAAGGAATTAAGTAAATCTCTGCCGTGGGCAAAAATTAACTATGCTAATTCTAAAAGGAAATAGCTTAATCGAAATTCATTTCACGCATTATTAAATAAACAACTGATAATTACAGTACAAAACTTTGGAAAATTACTTAATTCCCAAACTTTGGTTGTCAGTTAACTAGTACATGTGTTCAACTTTCAATATTCTGTGCTTCCACCCAGAAAAACCAATAGACTATAATAGGATGTAAAAATGAGTATACAAGAATTTACAGTGTATATATATATATATATATATATATATATATATACATATATATAAATATATATATATACATATATATTATGTATATATATACACGTATATATATATATATATATATATATATATATATATATATATATATATATATATATATATATATATACGTGTATATATATATATATATATATATATATATATAAATATATATAGGTATATATATATATATATATATGTATATATATATATATATATATATATATATATGTATATATATATATATATATATATATATATATATATATATATATATATATATATATATTGTATACATGTATACATAGATAGATACACAGATTTTTGTTTCATATCAGGCATTAAAAGGTTATTAACTATAAAAGAAAAGGAGCTTTGTGTTACTGTATGCTCAAACACAGTCGATAAAGGTTATGCAGCCTGCCTACATTTGTGGGAGAATTTGTTAAAAAAGTAGAAACTGTAATGCATATTTATTCCTTGGCCAAAAAAAGTTCAAAGAGGAATGCTGTCGGTGCAAAGCCAAACAATCTATACAGCCAAAAGTATAAGATATGGTCAAGTTTGTTAGGGAAGCCTTTTTGCTAAAGTCTAGAAAGCTCACACTGTTAAAAACTTGCATTAAAAAAAAAAAAAGGTGAATTTCTGGCAACATTTATTCCAGGATTTTTACCGTTTCAAAATCGGATATATTGACATAACAGATTGATATTAGGACCCCCAACACGTAAAAGATAATAACGAAGTAGGGTAAAAATTACTATCGCCCATGTTTTACTAAAATACGGCTGAGAACAGTATATTTTTAAGGAGAATTAGAATCAAAATTACGTTTTTATTATCAGTGCATAAGATCAGCAAGTCTAGTACCCAAGATTTTTCCAATGGCAATTTTGAGTGCTGCAAGGAATAGCTTGATTGGCACGCCTAAGCTAGTTCAGGCATCAAGTACACGTAACAATAACAAGCGTAAGCAATTATTTTATCCAGATGCAACAGAAACTTGAGGGAGACGAATTTTAAGTAAATTTTGTTTTTATTGATGGAACCACATTTCATACGCGAGGTGAGGTCAATAAACATAAGGTCCACAGTTCGGGGGTTGGAAATCCCCTGTAATAGCTGGATTACTAAATTGATTTATGCTGTGCCAAAGGCGCACGGTGCACATATTGAAAACCTGTGAAAGAGTTCATGGAAAAATCTTATTTTTCTCAGGATTAACCTTGTTTAATTCCATTTGTCTAGACTGTATAGTTGCCCGGATAATTACAACTGAAAGTGTATAATTTTGAAACATTGTGTTTATATTATATATATATATATATATATATATATATATATATATATATATATATATATATGCGTATGTGTAACATTGACCAACCAATCACATAATTGAAAAAGAAAAATCGAACAGCATAGAGGAAAATACCTAAGAAATACACAAGCTAACAGAACTTTTTTCGAATGTAAGGGATGAAAATCATACAATTAATTGGATAAGCGCCAAGAAAATGGTGTGTTCTGACAATACACGGGAAGGAAATAACTAGCTTTATATATATATATATATATATATATATATATATATATATATATATATATATATATATATATATATATATATAAATGATATAAACATGAATATCAGCTAAATGTAATAATTTCAAATCTTAAGGAATACTGTAAATATATTGGATGTTAACTGACCAAAAAAATGAGAAGGGAGGATGTGAAACCATTCAGGAGAGCTAGGAACATGCCAATGATGAGGAGGATTGTGTGGCGTCAAAGCATCCGAAGGGTATGGTGCCCGATGTGGTAACGTCCCTGACTGGTGAACGCCAAACTGGGGTTAGAGTCCCGCTGCAACCTCGCCATCCTTGTGAAATAAGAATGGGGGTTCTGAGGAGCCTATAGGTCTATCTGCTGAGTCATCAGCAACCATTGCCTGGACCTCTTGGTCCTAGCTTGGGTGGAGAGGGGCTTGGGCTCTGATCATGTATATATATGGTCAGTCTCTAGGGCATTGTCCTGCTTGATAGGGCAATGTCACTGTCCCTTACAACTGCCATTTATGATTGATTGGAGGTTTTCTGGCATTCTGACATCTAAGGTCATTGACGCCGATAGGGTGAGACTGGGAGAAGAAGATGCAAGAAATAATGATATATATATATATATATATATATATATATATATATATTTATATATATATATACATATATATATATACATATATATATATATATATATATATATATATACATATATACATATATATATATATGAAAACTGAGATTGTGAATGTGCTAGTAACTGACGAAATAAGTCAAACAAGTGAATCGATTTTATTTATCGTTGTTACCGTTCTTAAAATAGGTTATTTTATCCTAAATTACGTCTCTTGCAACTTATCTATTTCCTTATATCCCTTCCTCACTTGGCTATTCTCCCTGTTGGAGCCCTTGGGCTTATTGCATGCTGCTTTTTCAAATAAGGTTGTAGCTTAGCAAGTAGTAGTAGTAGTAGTAGTAGTAGTAGTAGTAGTAGTAGTAGTAGTAGTAGTAGTAGTAGTAACAATAATAATAATAATAGTAATAATAATAATAAAAATAATATTAATATTGTTAATAAAAGATAGTTACGTAAAATTATATCATTAATAATAATAATAATAATAATAATAATAATAATAATAATAATAATAATAATAATAAAGGAGAGTCACGTAAAAGGAAAGGGATAAACAGGTTGCGAATCCATAATAAATATGGCAATTCCATGCCACTGTCCAAAACATGTCCTGACCACTACGATACGAACAATGAAATGCATTAGCCACTAGAGTGGCAGAGTGTTTTTCTTATATGCGGACATCAAAAAAAAAAAAAAAAAAAAAAAAAAAAAAAAAAAAAAAAAAATCAGTAATTTGATTTTTTTTTTTTTACCCCGAAGAGGGGGGTGGGTGGGTTGCATAAAACCTTACCCGACTTTTAGACGAGGACAAATCGTTCCAATAATTTTTGTTGTGCGGCATTTGCATGTAAACTAAACTCTAGTAAAAGCCTTGTCACAATACATTTGACTGTCAATTCCCGGGAT
>NC_090737.1:11258810-11273810 GCF_036898095.1 Palaemon carinicauda
TCAACAAGAAAGCACAAGATGCTTCAGAACACAATTTGTTAGTAACAACAACAAAGTTAGTTGTGCGCAGAAAAAGTTAAGTTAGCACTGAGGAAATATATAACAGCATGCAGCCAGTACACAAAGATGCGCGTTTCTGTATATTATCGTTTCATGGCATGGAATCATGTGTAAAGATATTATTTCTCTCGTAGCTTATTTCATTTCAGCACTGAGCTATTTTCCCCGTTGAAGCGGTTGGGCTTATGGAATCCTGCTTTTTCCAACTAGGGTTGTAGCTTAGCAAGTAAGTAAGTAAGTAAAAATAATAATAATAATAATAATAATAATAATAATAATAATAATAATAATAATAATTTCCAGGTACCAATTCTAAAATTTGATAAGTATGAAGGGTCCCAAATTGAATACATCAGCTGCATATTACAAAAAAAAATAACTGTAAACTTTAGCAATAATCTATAGGATCTACAACAAGAGATTACTTTAGCAATATAGTGAAAACAAATCCTTTTATATTACACTATTAAAATCAATGGAATGGAAATGAATAATAAATATCCCGTCACAATTTAAGCAAGTTAGCTTTAATCATCGCACTGAAAACCCAAATCCCTTTTTTTTAATCTAATTATGAAATGTTTGCATGAACACAAGCAGTAGGGCAATAGTAATTCAACACCCCCACCCCCCAAAAAAAAATCTTTTTTTTTCTTTTACTTTTTAATTGCAAAATGTTTGAATGAACACAGGCAATAGAGATGTATTAATCCACCCAAAAGTTAATAAAAGTAAAAAACAAAAAGTAAAAGTGGTCCTAACGTATTAAAAATTATCAAAATAAAACTGGTTCTAACGTAAAAGAAATTATATTCATGGAAAAATTTCTTTTACATTCTACTCCCTGTGGCCATACCCTGTTTTATAACAAGAATAAATCTCTTCAAATGAGGGGGCAGGGGAGGGGCAGCGAGCCCCTTGCCGTGTTCATTCAAACTATATCAGGGCAGAGAGCTGCCATTGATCCTGGCCTTGAAAGGGTCTCGCTAAATATGAAATTGCAAATACATAATCCAGTTTTAAAGGCAAAGTAATCTCCTTGAAGATTTTTTTCCCCGTTTATATATATATATATATATATATATATATATATATATATATATATATATATATATATATATATATATATATATATATATATATATATATATATACACACACACACACACACACAGTATATTATTGTTATTATTACAAGCTAAGATATAACTAGTTGGAAAAGCAAAATGCCATAAGAGCTCCAACAGGAAAAAATAGCCCAGTGAGGGAGGGAAACAAGGAAATAAATAAACTACAAGAGAAGTAATAAACGATCAAAATATAATATTCTAAGAACTGTAACAATATTAAATTATATCTTCCATATATTAAACTATGAAAACTTCAAAATAACAAGATGAATAGAAATGAGACAGGGCAGCTTACCCGCGAGTACCCTCAAGCAAAAGAACTCTATCCGAGGTAGTGGAAGGCCATGGTACAGACTATGACACTACCCAAGACTAAAGAACAATGGTTTGATTTTGGAGTGTCCGCCTCCAAAAAAAGCTGCCTACCATATCTACAGTCTCTTCTACCCTTATATAGAGGAAAGTAGCCATAGAACAATTAGATTGCAGAGTTAACCCCTTGAGCGAAGAAGTCTTGTTTCGTAATCTCAGTATTGTCAAGTGTGTGAGGACATAAGGGAATGTGGAAAGAATATGCCAGATTATTCGGTTATGTGTAGGCAAAGACAAAATGAGCCGTAAGTAGAGAGAGGGATCCAATGCAGTACTCTCTGGCCAGTCCAAGGACCCAATAACTCTCTAGCGATAGTATCTCATCAAGTGGCTGGTGCCGTAGCCAACCTACTACCTAACATATGTGTGGGATGCCTTGACGTGGTAAAAAGGTTTGTGTTTCGCCATGATCAGCAAAACTGTCCTAGTCAGAGCCAACCATACTAGGATGGTGTGCTTTGATAGATCAGACGAAAATTTCACATCATCACCAATCCGCATTGACCAGCTTAGTAATGAAAATTAACAAAACCCTACACATGAAATGTTTGAGACCTTTGTCCTGCAGTGCATTAGAAACAGCTGCATTTGCTGTTGTTCTTGTTGTTGTATTTATATTCATATATTCATTCTTTGCCAACTGTATTCTACATGAAACCTTAGCACTAATATCCTGTACCACCCGTGTGTCACACGATCGTACATAGTAACGACATTTCATTTTGTGTATATATTATGCTTGTATCTTCGCTCTCCCGTCGCACTAAAAAAAAAAACTGAAATAACATGTATGTTTTTCTCACCATTAACTGTTAACCGATTCGGTGTCGGTTTTGAACAGGAAATTTCCTGTTGCATTGAGTTTTTGTATATAAAAGGAGAGCGTTCTGTAATAAAGTTACTCAGTTGCTTTCATCCTGTCTTTGAGTCGCAACCTTCTCTCAGCTCGTCCCATTTGTCACTCCGGGGTCACCAACATTGCCGACGTGACCTCCTACCTGCACAAAGCAAAGGTTTTCTCTACGCTCGACCTCCTGAAGGGGTATTATCAGGTGCCTATGAACCCAGAAGACATCCCCAAGACTGCCATCACCACTCCGTTTGGTACATACACCTTCAATTACTCCTGTTTTGGCCTTCGTAATGCTGGGGCCACGTTTCAATGTCTCATGGATGGCATCTTAGGGGACCTCCCCTTCTGTGTATGTTATGTGGACGACATACTTGTGTTCTCCTCCTCAAAAGAGAAACACCTCTGTCACCTGCATATCGTGCTCGACCGCCTGCAACAAAACGGCCTGGTAGTCCGGTACGACAAGCGTACCTTTGGCGCCAACGAAGTGTCGTTATTAGGGCACCGCATCACTCCTGAAGGAGTCCATCCCCTCCCTGAGAAGGTAGCAGCCATTCAGGACTTCCCCGCGCCCTCGAACGTCAAAGCTCTGAAGGAATTCTTGGACATGATCAACTATTATCACTGTTTTCTGCCAACCATTGCCGCCACTCTTGCTCCCCTCTACGCCTCCCTCAAGGGCAAGCCAAAGGACCTGAAGTGGGGTCCCCTTCAAAAAGCGGCCTTCTGCAATGCAAAGAAGGCCCTATCAACCGCTGCGGCTCTCACTTTTCCTATCCCACATGGCCCTCTCCTTCTCTCCACCGATACCAGCCATGTCGCTATTGGTGCAGTACTCGAACAGGTGGTCAACGGCTCGCACCGCCCATTGGCCTTCTTCAGCAGAAAACTGTCCAAGGCAGAATCAGGTTATTCTACCTTCAGTCGCGAATTGTTGGTGGTGCTCTTGGCTGTCCGTCACTTTCGCCATTTCTTAGAAGGTACGCCCTTCGTCATTCGCACAGACCACATGCCTCTGGTGCACGCATTCACTCGACAGTCTGATGCCTGGTCCGCCCGTCAACGCCGACATCTCTCCGCTGTGGCTGAATACAATTGCACCCTTCAATACATCTCTGGGAAAATGAATTCCGTTGCCGATGCCCTGTCAAGAAACACGTTGGCTGCCGTTCAACTGGGATTGGATTACAACGCTTTGGCTGAAGCCCAACGACAGGATCCAGAGTATCAAACATGTAGGACATCCTGCATGTTCCTCCATTGGGAAGACTTCCCCCTGGAAGACTCCAACACCACCCTCCTCTGTGACGTCAATACTGGTAGACCGCGACCTTAGATTCCTGCTCCCATGCGCCGGCAGGTGTTTGATTTCATTCACGGCCTTTCACATCCCTCATGCCATTCTACTGCACAGCTGCTGAAGACGAAGTTCATTTGGCCCGGCATTTCTATGGATGCTAAGGATTTGGTCCGCGCCTGTACTTCTTGCCAAACTTCCAAAGTACATTGACACACGGATTCAGAAGTGGGCACCTTTCCTCAACCTCAGCGTCGTTTCCCACACATTCACGTCGACGTTGTAGGCCTCCTACCCACATCACAAGGACATCGTTATCTGTTTACCATCATCGACCGCTCCACTCATTCACCTGAAGCCATTCCCATGGAAACTGCAACGTCCGCCTCATGTACATTTGCCTTACTCTCAGGATGGATTGCAAGATTTGGTATCCCTGAGCATATTACTTCTGACAGGGGTACCACTTTCAACTCTCAATTGTGGACATCATTAGCGAATCTCCTGGCCATCACCATACATTAGACAACTGCCTACAACCCCGCTGCCAATGGAATGGTTGAACGTTTTCATCGCACCCTCAAAGCAGCTTTGATGTCACGCTGCAAGTATCCAACTAGTTTACTCAGCTTCCCTGGGTCCTCCTGGGACTAAGGACCACTCCTAAAGACGCCCTCGACGTCTCGTCAGCTAAAATGGTGTAAGGCGACCCATTGGTCGTCCCTGCCAAATTTATTCCTTCTACAACCTCCTCCGACGATCTCCAGCGCATATGCCACGTCGTGGGAAAATTTACTCAATTCTGCCAGACTTACAAGCCCCCAGCGAAGCATCACATACCGACAGACTTGCACTCTGCAATGCACGTCTTCCTGCGCAACGACACTAGCAAGACACCACTAACGCCCCCTTACACGGGCCCTTTCCTTGTGATCCGACGCAGTCCGAAAGCATACCTACTAAACATTCGTGGCAAAGAAGACTGGGTCTCCATTGATCGTCTAAAACCTGCTTATCTCCTGCCAGATGACCCACTTACAGTTCGCTTCTCTAGATCAGGGCGCCCTATTTAACATGTACAGTATGTCATTTTTAGGGGGGAAGCCATGTACCAACCGTGTGTCACACGATCGTACATAGTAACGACATTTCATTTTGTGTATATATTATGCTTGTATCTTCGCTCTCCCCTCACACTAAAAAGAACCTGAAATAACATGTATGTTTTTCTCACCGTTAACTGTTAACCGATGTCGTTTTTTAACAGGAAATTTCCTGTTGCATTAAGTTTTTGTATATAAAGGAGAGTGTTCTGTAATAAAGTTACTCAGTTGCTTTCATCCTGTCTTTGAGTCACAACCTTCTCTCAGCTCGTCAGAATCCCAAAGATATCGCCAAGAACTTTACAGTAGGTTACATATTCCGACTCCTAATCAACCATACCTTGTTTTCAGTCATGCACTTCTATTCCTAGACTTCCAGATATTACTTTTCAAATTTTTATCTCAATGCCGGAAATATAGTTTTAATATTAAAATATATTGAATAGCTATGAAAATGATAATGAAATATATACTGCATTCTTTGTTCAGAATGTGATTTGATTAGGACGGTCAAACATCTGAAGGCATTTCTGACAGTATAAAACAGCACAAGATGCCCATTTAGGGGATTTGTTAATAATGGTTTGGCTTCCCACTGGGTAAAATTAAGTCATAGAAATGGCTGGTTAGACATGAGGACAATAATCCATGATAGTTACATTGGCCAAAGAATCCTTCTGTTGTGCTGGCCAATGTGGTAACGTCCCTGACTGGTGAACGCCAGCCTGGGGTTCAAGTCCCGCTCAAACTCGTTATTTTCTTTGTTAGCTGCAACCTCACCATCCCTGTGAGCTAAGGATGGGGGGGGGGAAGCCTATAGGTCTATCTGCTGAGTCATCAGCAGCCATTACCTGTCCCTCCTTGGTCCTAGCATGGGTGGAGAGGGGGCTCGGCCGCTGATCATATATGGTCAGTCTCTAGGGCATTGTCCTGCTTGCTAGGGTAATGTTATTGTCCTTGCCTCTGCTATTCATGAGCAGCCTTTAAAGCCTTTAATTGCCTGCACCCAAGGTCACAAATTAAATTTAAGCCTTGGTTTGTTTTCCGTTGATCCTGTACTACCCTCTAATCTTAAATCTGACTTATCTGGAACCATCAGGATACTTACAGCAGAGGGGTCCTATTCTTCTGTATAGATAATATATCCTTTTATATTTATTTCCATAGTGAGTCTGACGATGTTATCAATAAGACTAAAGTACTAACCTTAATTAAGTCCTTTCCTTTTTCCGCCTGTGGCTTAACACACACACATGTATATAATATAATATAATATAATATATATATATATATATATATAATATTTATATATACAGTATATATATATATATATATATTTTATATATATACTTATATATATATATATATATATATATATATATATATATATATATATATACTTATATATATATATATATATATATATATATATATATACTCATAGTAGATGTTTATAAATACATATAGATACACATACATATACATATATATATATATATATATATATATATACTTATATATATATATATATATATATATATATATATATATATACTTATATATATATATATATATATATATATATATATATATATACTCATAGTAGATGTTTATAAATACATATAGATACACATACATATACATATATATATATATATATATATATATATATATATATATATATATAAACACACACCCACACACGCCCACATGCACATGCAGAGACAAATTTCACTTAACGTTTTCCTTGCAGGCTGCTGGTGAACAAGAATTCTAGGAATGTATCACTCAGCCGTGAGTCCCAAGAGCAATTAACAAAATTATCATGCAATACAGTATTCTGTGGTCCAGCATGAAACAATTGTTTCCCTATTTTGTCTATTTCCTTTGGCTGATTTCGTCAATTAGCGTATCTATTATGACCTTAATACCTTAAGAATGGTTTTCCCATTACACTTGATAAAAGAAAAAAAAAGAAAAAAAAAAGCTAACTGCTAGTCATACTTAGTGTTGACTCGTGGATGAAAGCCAGTTTGAAGGTTTAAAGGCCTTTTATGAATGGAAGAGACAAATGGAAAGTAATATTGCCCTATCAAGCAGGACAATGTCCTAGAGACTGACTATACATACATATGATCAGCGCCCAAGCCCCTCTCCACCCAAGGTAGGACCAAGGGGGGCCATGCAATGGCTGCTAATAGACCTTCATGCTCCCCCAAACCCTCCATCCTTAGTTCACAAGGATGGTGAGGTTGCAGCGACCAAAGAAACTAACGAGTTTGAGCGGGACTCGAACCCCAGCTTGGCGTTCACCAGTCAGGGACGTTACCACATCGGCCACCGCAACCCCAGATTACAGTTTAGTCAACGATATTCTTCACGATATTCTCTGCCATTCATGAGCAGCCTTTAAACCTAAAACCAGATTGTATAGATATCCAAGACCATTAATAAAAAATAAGATGGCAAACCTGTCTTTTCTGAAAGATATATTTGTCCATTAGGATTAAATTCAATATGTGATTAAAATCTGCATTTCTGGTAATTTCTTCTTCTTTGTCTGTATCTTTTCCCACTTTTATGTGGGGTCGATGTTTCTGGACAGCGTTCTCCATCCACTTCTGTCCCACACTTCATCACCGGTTAATCCCTTTGATCGAAGGTCATCCTTGATACAGTCCATCCACCTTCGCTTTGGTCTCCCTCTCCATCTCGTTCCCTGTACCTCCATTTCCATCTCTCTCCTCCCAATATACTGTTCATCTCTTCTCATGACATGACCATACCACCTCAGTCTACTTTCTTGGATCTTATCTGATAGTTCTCCAACTCCTGTGGTACCCCTAATTACCTCATTCCGTATCTTATCTCTTCTTGTCACCCCACACATCCATCTCAACATTGTCATCTCTGGCACATCAGTTAATAAATTATATACCAGAAAAAAAAGAAAAATTTCTGGTTTATACAATTTATAAACTGATATCAATAATTTATAAGATAATCTCAATTCTTGCAGAAACACCAAAGCTTAAATTTTCGACAAACGACGCTGGACGATGATGCATCATTATTTATTACAAGAAAACAACAACAAAAGTTTTCTCGTTTGTCGGACGTGTTGGAAATACGAGGGACGGAGAGAGGGGGAGGATTGCCCCCCGGAGAGGGAGGGAACAGATGACCAAAAAAAAATAAGGGGGGGGGGGGCACCTTCAAAACTTCCACATATTTGTGGTTAAAATAAAAACACTAATCCAAAGAAATAATCCCTTTTTTTAACACAAAACAAAAATATCACTAATGTATTCTTTTTACTTTTCCATTTCCATTGTTGTAATTTCTATAGGAAAAATGGAAGGACTTCGGAAGACGAGAGAGAGTACCAAAAAGAAGGAAGCTCTCTGCCCTTACAAGGAAAGGGTTTCTGTGTCTTTCACACCTTTCCATATACTTCTGTGGCGGCGTCGGATTTTTTTAAGAGACAGAGTCGAACACCGAGGTTTACTTATTCTTGGGTTGGAAATGCACTCTCTCTATATAAAATTCTAAAAGCATTATAAATCAACTGTTCTTTACATAACATAAATAAAAGCCATCCATGGAAAACTACTTTGCTGTACTGGTCCCATTTCCTGGCATATTTTATTCCATCTTAGATTTTAAAAATAATTTTATGCTGCTTTTTGGTGTATCGTGAAGGGTGATATATATATAGTATATACTACATTTACATTATATGCATACATACATACATACACACATATATATACATATATATATACATATATATATATATATATATATATATATATATAAATATATATAAACACTTACATAAATATGCACATATAAAACATAAACATATTAATATGTATATATATATATATATATATATATGTGTGTGTGTGTGTGTGTATACACACACATACAGCATATACATATATATATAATATATATACATATATATATATATATATATTATATATATATATATATATACACACAACTGCAAAATAAACCTCCAAAAAACCTCAAATTAACATTATCATGAGAATAACTCACAGCTAAAAGATATGGCAATGACATACCTTATCTATCTATCAAGTCATCAAGAGATATGGCAAATTAGAAAACTTATTATATGCCATCTCTATCATATCTTTACAGCATAGACTTGTATTCAATACTGGAGTATACATTTCCATACATACATACATACATACATACACAAGGCTCCACAAGGGACTAGAAGAGTAGGAAGCCCCAGGCCTACATGGCGAGGACTATGAAGTGCGAAGTAGGAGATGATGAGTGGAGAAGTATTGATTTAAAAGCTCAAGATAGAGACGACTGGCGAAATCTAACCGAGGCCCTTTGCGTCAATAGGCGTAGGAAGAGATGATGATATATATATATATATATATATATATATATATATATATATATATATATATATATATATATATACATACATATAAATATAAAAGAACAAAATAAATATAGACAACTCAAACGCTGCTGCCTGAGGAATTTGTTATCACCAACTTTTTTTTTTTTTCAAAAGTTACAAATCTAATGAAAGGCTGTTCGAGATCTAAAAATATCGAATTTTTTTCCCCCAAAGTGATTCAGAGAACGGGCTAAAAATACCTTCCCTGACTTATTAGAGGAATTTTATGAAAGGCGTCGTAGTGAACGGGTTGCAAACCCAAAAGAGAGGAGGAAAAATCCTGTCCCTTGCCGGAAAAAAAATATCTTCTATTAATTTATCCCTTTTTAAAACACACCCAAATATTTTTCGTCCTCGTTGAAGAAAATATGTTTTCCTGTGTCATATGAAAAATTGTTGATTAAACCAATTATTGTTTTTGTTTTTATTTAGTAGGATATTTTACACTGTAAGTGGCTTTAATCATAACCGCAGTGTGATTTTAATTGATTTATGCTCTTATCCACAAAAAAATTGAAAACAATTATGCTGTTTCTTAAAAATACATATCTAGGCATAATTATCCTATAAATAAAATGTAATTTATTATGTAGGAATTTATTACTAGATATCAAACTATTTCCTAATCTTATTATTATTATTATTAACTGCCAAGCTACAACCCTAGTTGGAAAAGCAGGATGCTATAAGCCCAGGGGCCCCAACAGGGAAAACAGCCCAGTGAGGAAAGGAAACAAAGGAAAATAAAATATTTTAAGAAGAGCCACAACATTAAAATAAATATTTCCTAATTAAACTATAAAGACATTAGAATCAAAAGAAGAGAAATAAGATAGAATAGTGTGCCCAAGTGTACCCTTCAGCAAGAGAACTCTAACCCAAGACAGTGGAAGATCATGATACAGAGGCTATGAAACTACCCAAGACTAGAGAACAATGGTTTGATTTTGGAGTGCCCTTTTCCCGGAGGAGCTGCTTACCATAGCTAAAGAGTCTTATTTAATATTAAAGAGTATACATATATTCCTTTTCATGCGATTATGTATTAGAATCATAAAAAACCAATAAGGGATTTTGACTGTTATTAAAATACTTTATTTTGATATTTAATTACTTCTCTTGTAGTTTCCTTATTTCCTTTCCTCACTGGGCTATTTTCCCAGTTGGAGCCCTTGGGCTTGTAGCATCCTGCTTTTCCAACTAGGCTTGTTGCTTAGCAAGTAATGATAATGATGATTGGGTATGAATATGTACGAATGTGGGAGATGGGAATTGTTTATTATAAGAATTGAAAAGGGGTTTGAACGGGTGACTAAAATATCAAAGAAGGGAAACTTGACATTCAAGACCAAGGTTGGGGACAAAGTTTGTGTCTAGACGATCGACTATCCAAATACACGAAGCATGCTTTAAAGGTTTAAAGGCCACTCATGAATGGCAGGGGCAAGGGACGGTGACATTGCCCTATCGAGTAGGACAATGCCCTAGAGACTGACCATATATACATATGATCAGAGCACAAGCCCACTCTACACCCAAGCTATGACCAAAGAGGGCCAGGCAATGGCTGCTGATGACTCAGCAGATAGACCTATAAGCTCCCCCAACCGGCCCCCTCTCCACCAGAGCTAGGACCAAGGAGGGCCAGGAAATGACTGCTGATGACTCAGCAGATAGACATATAGGCTCCCCCAAACCCCCCACCCTTAGCTCACAAGGAAGGTGAGGATGCAGTGACCAAAAGAAACTAACGAGTTTGAGCTACTCGAACCCCAGTCTGGCGTTCAGCAGTCAAAGACGTTACCACATCTGTTAATTATACAGTATATATATATATATATATATATATATATATATATATATATATATATATATATATATATATATATATATATATATATTTCAAGGTACTTACACAGTTTAAAGTGTTAATTATCACATTTTAAGAACTCAGTCTAAGCAAAGGAATATCTCTGTAATTAAGTGAAAAATCTTTCAAAACTATCAAAATTACCAGAAATGAATGGAAATAATATTGTGGTTACACATACACATATCCAAAAGTTAATAAAAAATAAAATAAACACTATAAACACCCAAAATATAATTCAAGTTAATATCCGTTCAGTAAATGAGAGAATAAAAATTTTCAATCAAGACATCAGGACTATAATCGTCCACCTATAAAATCGATCCATTCTTGCTTTCCGACAACGTTGACCTATGGTCTATAAAACTCCCAAGAGATGGCGCTGTCTTTTCAGTTTCACTTACAACGCCTGTTATCATCCTGACCCCATATGTTTATCCAATAATTACAACATTATCCCCAATATTACTTTTGTTGACGGATATACTGTAGTCATGGTAGAAATTTCTATTAATTCTTAACTGAGCTTGTCTTAACAAACTTGTTCTCTGACTTTAATTTGGTATAATCATTCAATATATTTTTACGTTAGGAGTCTATCTTCGTTATATGGAAAGCCAAAAACACCAGTTTTATGAAATCTAGATTTCACAGGTCTTTAAACGATAATATCGTACAAATTAAAACATATGTTAGGCAAGCAATCCACCTCTAGCAATAACCCCCTATTATGAAAACAGAAGCTCGGACTGTAATAATCTCTAATTTCCTCCCAGGACAAACCCGTCCAGACATCGCTAATGGGACAAACCCACTCAGACATCGCTAATGGGATAAACCCACCCAGACATCGCTAATGGGACAGACCCGTGCAGACATCGCTAATGGGACAAACCCGTTCAGACATCGCTAATGGGACAAACCCGTCCAGACATCGCTAATAGGACAAACCTGTCCAGACATCGCTAATAGGACAAACCCGTCCAGACATCGCTAATGGGACAAACCCGTCCAGACATCGCTAATGGGACAAACCCGTCCAGACATCACTAATGGGGAAAACCTTTTCAGACATCGCTAATAGGACAAACCCGTCCAGACATTGCTAATGGGACAAACCCGTCCAGACATCCCTAATGGGGCAAACCTTTCCAGACCTCACTAATAGGACAAACCCATCCAGACATCGCTAATGGGACCAACCCGTCCAGACATCGCTAATATGCACCCACATAACTTTTTTAAAGACTTACACTACTCCAAAGTAATTTCTTTTCTTTTCAAGCAGACCGGCAAAACAGAGAAAGTAAACACAGAAAACCATCACTAACTTTTCTTTGAGGGATTCGCGAACGTATTTCAGCATAATCTATGAATTATTTTAAAATTGAACAAAATAACATAAGAAAGATGCATTTCTAACCCTCAGCATCAGCCATATAAAATTCCCTCTCTCTGAATAATACTTTGATAAGATATATCAATTAATGACCAAATGTTGATATAAAAAAAATCATAAAATCCTCCAGTGAAGATTTACGGCATTAAAAGCATCTTTAAAGAAAAATATTCCTCGCCCAATCATCTCATCTTGTGCAGATTCTTTTATGCTGTTTATTCTCGGAGTTGGGGGGAAGGGGACCTGGGAGGGAGGTCCAGGCCTAGAAGGGGGGGGGGGGGGTCCCCAGCCCTGGAAAGGGGGGAGGGAAGGAGTTGAGAGGCGATCCTGGAAAGGGAGGGGGTAGAAAATCGCAACTCCGACTGGATCATTACAAGGTTCTATTTGATTTAAGTTTTGCCCTGATTCTGCGGAAGGCTTTTAAGGAGATGAGGAAGAGATCAGTGGGCCTTGAAATATTGATGAAAAAATTTCTCTTTTCTTTCCAGGCAGTCATTCATTTTTACCTATCTTCATTTATAATATATATATATATATATATATATATATATATATATGTAGTAAACACATATATATATATATATATATATATGTATATATATGTAATATATATACATAAATAGATACAAAGATATATATATGTACTTACATACACATACATATGGGTGCGTGAGTATGTGTGTGCATGTGTTCGCGCGCTTGAGAGTGCAAAAGAACTTATACATTTGCTTGAGGTATCATTACACATGAAAAAAATAAAGAGGGGCTAAAAGAAAGAAAATATATATAAAATGGAGAAGAAAAGACTGTAAAATTCAGCAAGGGAAAATCCAAACTGGAAAAGGTAAAAATGATTGAGAGAGAAATTCAATGAAAGGGAGACGGACGTGTGATGATAAAAGACTGTAAAAAAATGTAAAAAATGTAAAAGAACTTCACGGGAATAAATTCTGACATTCAACATGAAAAGACGAAATTTAATATACATAAAACTCGAAAAAATTAGGAGGAATGACAATGTAGAAAATATATATATAAAAAAATTGTTATTGGGATCATGAATGTACAGAAAACTACTTGATTAAAAAAAAAAGATAAAACGAAAAGACAAAATTAAATATAAAAAGAAAGCGGGATGACAATATAGAAATATAACAGAAAAAAAAATTGTTATTGGGATCATAAATGTACAGAAAATTACTCGATTAGACAAAGATAAAACGAAAAGACAAAATTTATTATACATAAAATTCTAAAAAAAAAAAAAAAAAAAAGAAATTTAGACGGAATGATAATGTAGAAAATATTTTAAAAAGTTATTGGGATCAAGAATGTACAGAAAATTACTCGATTAGACAAAGATAAAACGAAAAGACGAAATTTAATATACATAATAATAATAGGTGGAATGACAATGTAAAAAATATATTAATATTCTTTTTTTTATTGGGATCATGAGTGTACAGAAAATTACTGTGCGATTAAACATGGATAGAAATAAAATAATTCTTTATAAAATAATCTTTAAAAATAGGATCACGTAACAAATATTATTTATAAACATTGGAAGTTAATTGTTCAGTATGATTTGGATGCGTTATTTTAAAAAAAGTTATCTTATCCCATGAATATTTTATTTTAATTGTTCATTATTTCTTATATCGTTAATTTATTTTCGTATTTCCTTTCCTCACTGGGCTATTTTTCCCTGTTGGAGTCCTTAGGCTTATAGCAGCTTGCTTTTTCAACTAGGGTTGTAGCTTACTAGTAATAATAATAATAATAATAATAATAATAATAAAAATAAAATAATAATAAAAAATAGATACTTCTTAAAAGGTTTTATATCTTTCTAATTACACTAATTACCTTAACAAAATTACAGAAAGAAAAAGCCAAAATTTATTTTTATATTTTCATATAAAAAAGGGAGAGAATAAAGAACAACACTAAGAAAAGAATCTATTATCTCATAAAACAAAAAAATAAAAAATTCAGATATTCTTTAAAAAGTTTATCTTTCTAATTACCATGAAAACCTTATAAATTAAAGAAATGAAAAAAATCAAGATTTCAAATAAAAACAGTAGAGAATAAAGACCAACGCTTAAAAAGAAAGAAAAAAAAAACACCTACACAAAATTCCTTAAGGACGCGCAGTTTGGATAAGAAAAGAGGTGATATTGGTTTTCGGCTCCACGTGACGTATTGAGAAGGATCAGCCAGAGACTTAAATCCTTCAGGATAAAGTGGATTTATATGTATGATACGCAAAGCATCTTCCATCCTTCAAGTTTATTAAGATGTGCTCTTGACGGCTCTGTAGCCTTGAATAACATTAGATAGAGATTCTTTCTGGCATAAAACAATTGTTCTTCAATCAAGGGGTTACTGCATTTAATTGTTCAGTGGCCACTTCCCTCTTGGTAAGGGTAGAAGAGACTCTTTAGCTATGGTAAGCAG
>NC_090737.1:11283810-11298810 GCF_036898095.1 Palaemon carinicauda
TATATACATATATATATATATATATACACACATATATATATATATATATATATAAAATCTCCGTATACAATAAAGAGCAAGTGCCTGGTGCTCTCTCTCTCTCTCTCTCTCTCTCTCTCTCTCTCTCGTTATATATACATTCATATATATACATATATATATATATATATATATACACACACATACATATACACACACACATATATATATATATATATATATCTTACTTTTTACTACCAAATCAAGATTAAAGGAAACATGAGCATTTAATTATCCAGTTATTCCCAGAGTTTATGTCTCTTATCATAAACGCGAAAATTATTATACACTTATCTTAAATAAATCGGTATTTGACCCGTTCAAATATATTCGAGTATCTGCGTGCAAAAATATTAGTAGCTATATATTACAACAGAAATTCAAATATCTGATAATTCAAAAATTAATAATTTCCAATAAAAAAAAAAGGAAAAATTTCCCCAGTATCAAATAAACAATATATACCTTCGGGGAGTGATGGATAAATCATATTCTCAGAATTCATCAGTTCATTATTCACGGAAGTAAAGTTTGCCTTGGGTGTTGAATGTAAATAATGGAAAATAACACGTTGAAGTTATAAGAAGTTGAACTAAGACTTCTGAAGGTAAGATACTGGGTTAAATGTAACATTTATAGTTGGTTTGATATTCTGATGAGATGTTTTTTTACGGCTAATATTTTGTATTGAAAACTTGAATGTGTCATTGTTCTAAGACCTTGGATTCATAGCATCCTGCTTTTCCAACCAGGGTTGTAGCTCAGCTAATAATAATAATAATAATAATAATAATAATAATAATAATAATAATAATAATAATTTCCGTAGATCTAGGTCTTCTTTAGACTTTACTGTATAGTTTGAATATATTACCAGACACACACACACACACACACACACACACAAAATAGTAATTTCTCTTCCCTATGATATTTCATCTTCCATTACATATTCCGTTTTCATCATCTCTGTCTTTCTTCTATTCATCTTGAGCCCAACCCCATGTGGATTTCCTTAATACTTTTATCAATCATATTATGGCTCCTTCTATTAGTCCTTCCTTGATCAACTTTATTACTCACACTCCCACCCTTTATCAGCCTTATTACTTCTCCCATACCTGCCTAAAACCTTTATCAACCGTATTACCCTTTTCCCGCTTATTCCTCCTCCTTCCATACCGTCATCCCATCCTTCTCAATGATATTACCGCTCCTACCGCTCCAAGGGTTTTGGTGGCATATGTGGTAACGTCCCTGACTGGTGAATGCCAGACTCGGGTTCGAGTCCCGCTCAATCTCGTTAGTTCCTTTGGTCGATGCAACCTCACCATCCTTGTGAGTTAAGGATGGGGGTTTTTGGGGAGCCTATAGGTCTCTGCTGAGCCATCAGCAGCCATTGCCTGGCCTTCCTTGGTCCTAGCTTGGGTGGAGAGGGCGGCTTTGGTGCTGATCATAATGCATATGGTCAGTCTCTTGGGCATTGTCCTTCTCGATGGGGCAATATCACTGTTCCTTCCCTCTGCCATTCATGAGCAACCTTTGAACCATCCATCACTCCTAACCTTATCAACCGTATTACTGCTCTTCCCATTTATCTCCCATTCTTATCAACCCGTCTCTCCCATCCCAGCATTATCAACCTTATTACTACTCCTTACATCCATCCCCCAATCTTGGTAATACCGCTCATGCTATCCCCACCCCCCTCCCACCTTTACCAACCATACTACTGCTTTTTCCAACTCCTTTCCAATCTTATCAACCTTATTACCGCTCCTTCCATCCCTCTCCCCTTCCCTTATTCAAACCTTTCCATCCAGTGTAGCTTGGAATACCATGCTTCAATTTTCCCATCATAAAAAAAATAGAATTAAAGAATTCTTATCACCCATCCCCCTACCTTTACCAACCATACTACTGCTTTTTCCATCTCTCTTCCAACCTTTATCAATCATATTACCGCTCCTTCCATCCCTCTCCCTTATTTAAACCTTTCCATCCAGTGCAGCTTAGAGTACCATGCTTCAATTTTCCCCCCATCATAAAAAAAAAGGAGAATTAAAAAAAACTTTATAACTCATTGCTTTTCAAAGTCATTAAGGCCGCCGTAATGGCACTTTTCCTCGCCTCCCTCATTATAATATACATTAATCTCCATAAGGAAAGAGAAGTTGGCAGCGTGAGGACAAAGACCAGAGGACTCTGATTTGGTATGCGAGGACGCTCCTCCTCCTGTGAGGATCCCTAACAGCAGTCCAAAAGGAGTTCCTTTGAATGTCAAAGGTCCTTGGGCCATAAGGTTTTTCCTCTTGACGCCTTAAGCTCTTTGGCATTTTTTTCTGTGCTTCCAATGTAAAATATATGTGCTTATTATTATTATTATTATTATTATTATTATTGTTATCATTATTACCATTATCATTATTATTATTATTATCATTATCATTATTATTAATATTATTATTATTATTATTATTATTATTATTATTATTATTATTATTATTATTATTATTATCATCAATACTATAAGCTAAGCCATAACCCTAGGTGGAAAAGCAAGATGTTTGCTTTCTTCTTCCATTTTTATATTCTTTTCTTTCACTCCTGTTTGAGAATTATGCTTTAGTGTATTTAGAAGGTCAAGTAAGTGATTTGAACCAAAATAGGTCAAAAGTTTCGCTTTTCTTCAGAGATTGAACACAATGGTAAAATGATTAATTGCTGTAAGCAATGTAAATGTAATACTATAATAAAATTAATAAGAAAATACAAAGAAAATTACTTATTTTATCTAGTTTTTCAAGATGCTGGGCTATTGACGTTTTAAAGTCATCTCTCTCTCTCTCTCTCTCTCTCTCTCTCTCTCTCTCTCTCTCTATATATATATATATATATATATACATATATATATGTTTATATATACATATATATAAATATATATATATATATATATATACAGTATATATATATATATATATATATACATATAAAAGGATTGTTTATTTTATAGGCGAGATGTTTCATCGACAATAATAGGTAATCTTACTAAACGCCTCAATATCCTTTTTGAACTTTCTGTGTATGGTGGACCAACGTTTCCTTCTTGCATAGCATCTTGGCCATCCTTATTCATGAGAGAAGCTCATTTTGATGGGGCCTGTATATTGCAGAGCCAAAGATCCGTGCATTCATGCATAGAATTATCACAATGCTGCATTCGGTTCGTTAATTTATGCACGTTTATGAATCCCATATCAATGCTTCGCCTGTCTGCTGCTTGATAACAGATAGATAGATGATGATTGCGTATTTGTCGAATTATATTTGATATACATGGAATGAAAAGGTTTTTACATACATGTGTATATATTAACCTATAGTTGTACACATATACTCATATATATTTTTATTTTTACTATTATTGCTATTATTATTTGTATTATTATTATTATTATTATTATTATTATTATCATTATTATTATTATTATTATTATTATTATTATTATTATTATTATTATTATTATTATTATTATTATTATTATTACTTGCTATGGTACAACCCTAGTTGGAAATGCAGGATGCTATAAGGCTAGGGGCACCAACAGGGAAAATAGCTTGGTGAGGGATGGAAACAAGGAAAAATGAAAATATTTCAAGAGCAATAACATTAAAATAAACATTTCCTATATAAACTATAAAAACTTTAACATAAGCCTAAGTAAGAGAGAGAGAGAGAGAGAGAGAGAGAGAGAGAGAGAGAGAGAGAGAGAGAGAGAGAGAGAGAGAGAGAGAGAATATATTCAGTTCATGATATTTTATAGTCAGTACTATTTTACGATTCATTCCACTCTGGCAACAGACCGGTGCCATAGTAATTGTGTTAATTTATCTGTACTTTCGAGACTGTTTGTGTTTTAAGTAATTTCCATCAGCGGAGTCCATGGTCTCGTTACTGGTAAAGGCAGTGACGTATTTGACAGGATTCGAATGGCCTACATTTTAAGCCCGCAATTTAGAAATGCGGAGTCCTCGCCGTTCCTGCCCTTTAAACTAACTGAAGGATTCTAAGTACTATACATATAGGATTGGTAGAACTCTGGTGTTCACATTCATTTGGAATATATGGTCATTTAGGTATAAGTCAGGGAGTTACATCTTACTATGTTACTCAAATTGCTATTTTATAGAATATCCTTTTTTTCTATTGAGGATTTTGTGAGAATAATAATTATTATTATTATGATTATTATTTTCATTAATATTAATCAAAATAATAATCATAATAATGTTGAAGTTTTTATAGATTATATAGGAAATGTTTATTTTAATGTTACTGCTCTTAAAATATATTTATTTTTCCTTGTTTCCTTTCCTCCATTGGCTATTTTCCCTGTTGGGGTCCGTGGGCTTATAGCATCCTGCTTTTCCAACTAGGGATGTAGCTTAGCAAGTAATAATAATAGTACAAATAATAATAATAATAATAATAATAATAATAATAATAATAAAAAACATGTGTGTATGTGTACAATTATATGTTAATATATACACATGTATGTAAAAACCTTTTCATTCCATGTATATCAAATATAATTCGACAAATACGGAATCATCATCTATCTATCTGTTACCAAGCAGCAGACAGGCGAAGCATTGATATGGGATTCATAAACGTGCATAAATTAACGTACCGAATGCACCATTCTGATAATTCTATGCATGAATGCACGGATCTTTGGATCTGCAATATACAGGCCCCATCAAAATGAGCTTCTCTCATGAATAAGGATGGCCAAGATGCTATGCAAGGGGAAGGGAAACGTTGGTACACCTTTTACAGAAAGTTAAAAAAGGATACTGGGGTGTTTAAGTAAGATTATCTATTATTTTCGATAAAACATCTCATCTATAAAATAAACAAGCGTTATATATATATATATATATATATATATATATATATATATATATATATATATATATATATATATACTGTATATATACATATATATATATATATATATATATATATATATATATATATATATATATATATATGAATGTATATATATACATATATATATATATATATATATATATATATATATATATATATATATATATATATATATATATATATAAATATATATACATATATAGATACACATATTTATATATATACATATACATACATATATATATATATGTATATATATATTTATATATATATATATATATAGAGAGGAGAGAGAGAGAGAGAGAGAGAGAGAGAGAGAGAGAGAGAACTTTAAAGCGCCAACAGCCTAACATCTTGAAAAACAAGATAAAATAAGTAATTTCCTTTGTATTTTCTTTTTAATTTGATTACAGTATTACAGTTACATTGCTTACAGTAATTAATCATTTTACCATTGTGTTCAATATCTGAAGAAAAGAAAAATCTTTGACTTATTTTGGTTCAATACATTTACTTGACCTTCTAAATATACCAAAGCATAATTCTCAAACAAGAGTGAAAGAAAAGAATGAAAGCAAACATCTTGCTTTTCCACATAGGGTTATAGCTTAGCTTAAAGTTTTAATTATAATCATAAAATAATAATAATAATAATAATAATAATAATAATAATAATGATAATAATGATGATAATAATGATAACAATAATAATCATAACAATAACAATAATAACAATAATAATAATAATAATAATAATAAGCACATATATTTTACATTGGAAGCACAGAAGAAAAAATGCCAAAGAGCTTAAGGCGTCAAGAGGAAAAACCTTATGGCACAAGGACCTTTGACATTCAAAGGAACTCCTTTCGGACTGCTGTTAGGGATCCTCACAGGAGGAGGAGCGTCCTCGCATACCAAATCAGAAGCCTCTGGTCTTTGTCCTCACGCTGCCAACTTCTCTTTCCTTATGGAGATTAATGTATATTATAATGAGGGAGGCGAGGAAAAGTGCCATTACGGCGGCCTTAATGACTTTGAAAAGCAATGAGTTATAAAGTTTTTTTTTTTAATTCTATTTTTTTATGATGGGGGAAAATTGAAGCATGGTATTCTAAGCTGCACTGGATGGAAAGGTTTGAATAAGGGAGAGGGATGGAAGGAGCGGTAATAGGGTTGATGAGGTTGGAAGAGAGATGGAATAAGCAGTAGTGTGGTTGGTGAAGGGAAGGGGGGGGGGGGTTAAGCAATGAATTATAAGAATTTTTTTAATTCTCTTTTTTTATGATGGGGGGAAAATGGAAGCATGGTATTCCAAGCTGTACTAGATGGAAAGGTTTAAATAAGGGAGAGGGATGGAAGGAGCAGTAATATGATTGATAAAGGTTGGAAGAGAGATGGAAAAAGCAGTAGTATGGTTTGTGAAGGTAGGGGGGGATTTGAAAACTAATGAGTTATAAGGTTTTTTTAATTCTCTTTTTTTATGATGGAGGGAAAATTGAAGTATGATATTCCAAGCTGCACTGGATGGAAAGGTTTAAATAAGGGAGAGGGATGGAAGGAGCGGTAATATGGTTGATGAAGGTTGGAAGGGAGATGGAAAAGGCAGTAGTGTGGTTGGTAAAGGTAGGGGGGGGGGTGTTTAAAAAGTAATGAGTTATAAGGTTTTGTTTTTTTAATTCTCTTTTTTTTATGATGGGGGGAAAATTGAAGCATGGTATTTGAAGCTGCACTGGATGGAAAGGTTTGAATAAGGGAAGGGGAGAGGGATGGAAGGAGCGGTAATAGGGTTGAAAAGGTTGGAAGAGAGATGGAAAAAGCAGTAGTATGGTTGGTAAAGGTAGGGGAGGGGGAATTTGAAAAGCAATGAGTTATAAGGTTTTTATCATTATCCTTTTTTATGATGGAGGGAAAATTGAAGCATGGCATTCCAAGCTGCAGAGGATGGAAAGGTTTGAATAAGGGAGAGGGGTGGAAGGAGCGGTAATATGGTTGATAAAGGTGGAAGAGAGATGGAAGAATTCTCTCTTTTTTTATGATGGAGGGAAAATTGAAGCATGGTATTCCAAGCTGCAGAGGATGGAAAGGTTTGAATAAGGGAGAGGGATGGAAGAAGCGGTAATATGATTGATAAAGGTGGAAGAGAGATGGAAGAATTCTCTCTTTTTCAATGATGGAGGGAAAATTGAAGCATGGTATTCCAAGCTGCAGAGGATGGAAAGGTTTGAATAAGGGAGAGGGATGGAAGAAGCGGTAATATGATTGATAAAGGTGGAAGAGAGATGGAAGAATTCTCTCTTTTTTTATGATGGAGGGAAAATTGAAGCATGGTATTCCAAGCTGCAGAGGATGGAAAGGTTTGAATAAGGGAGAGGGGTGGAAGGAGCGGTAATATGGTTGATAAAGGTTGGAAGAGAGATGGAAGAATTCTCTCTTTTTTTATGATGGAGGGAAAATTGAAGCATGGTATTCCAAGCTGCAGAGGATGGAAAGGTTTGAATAAGGGAGAGGGGTGGAAGGAGCGGTAATATGGTTGATAAAGGTTGGAAGAGAGATGGAAGAATTCTCTCTTTTTTATGATGGAGGGAAAATTGAAGCATGGTATTCCAAGCTGCAGAGGATGGAAAGGTTTAAATAAGGGAGAGGGGTGGAAGAAGCGGTAATATGATTGATAAAGGTGGAAGAGAGATGGAAGAATTCTCTCTTTTTTTATGATGGAGGGAAAATTGAAGCATGGTATTCCAAGCTGCAGAGGATGGAAAGGTTTAAATAAGGGAGAGGGGTGGAAGAAGCGGTAATATGATTGATAAAGGTGGAAGAGAGATGGAAGAATTCTCTCTTTTTTTTATGATGGAGGGAAAATTGAAGCATGGTATTCCAAGCTGCAGAGGATGGAAAGGTTTAAATACGGGAGAGGGATGGAAGAAGCGGTAATATGATTGATAAAGGTGGAAGAGAGATGGAAGAATTCTCTCTTTTTTTATGATGGAGGGAAAATTGAAGCATGGTATTCCAAGCTGCAGAGGATGGAAAGGTTTGAATAAGGGAGAGGGATGGAAGAAGCGGTAATATGATTGATAAAGGTGGAAGAGAGATGGAAGAATTCTCTCTTTTTTTATGATGGAGGGAAAATTGAAGCATGGTATTCCAAGCTGCAGAGGATGGAAAGGTTTGAATAAGGGAGAGGGGTGGAAGGAGCGGTAATATGGTTGATAAAGGTTGGAAGAGAGATGGAAGAATTCTCTCTTTTTTTATGATGGAGGGAAAATTGAAGCATGGTATTCCAAGCTGCAGAGGATGGAAAGGTTTGAATAAGGGAGAGGGGTGGAAGGAGCGGTAATATGGTTGATAAAGGTTGGAAGAGAGATGGAAGAATTCTCTCTTTTTTATGATGGAGGGAAAATTGAAGCATGGTATTCCAAGCTGCAGAGGATGGAAAGGTTTAAATAAGGGAGAGGGGTGGAAGAAGCGGTAATATGATTGATAAAGGTGGAAGAGAGATGGAAGAATTCTCTCTTTTTTTATGATGGAGGGAAAATTGAAGCATGGTATTCCAAGCTGCTGAGGATGGAAAGGTTTAAATAAGGGAGAGGGGTGGAAGAAGCGGTAATATGATTGATAAAGGTGGAAGAGAGATGGAAGAATTCTCTCTTTTTTTATGATGGAGGGAAAATTGAAGCATGGTATTCCAAGCTGCAGAGGATGGAAAGGTTTAAATAAGGGAGAGGGATGGAAGAAGCGGTAATATGATTGATAAAGGTGGAAGAGAGATGGAAGAATTCTCTCTTTTTTTATGATGGAGGGAAAATTGAAGCATGGTATTCCAAGCTGCAGAGGATGGAAAGGTTTGAATAAGGGAGAGGGATGGAAGAAGCGGTAATATGATTGATAAAGGTGGAAGAGAGATGGAAGAATTCTCTCTTTTTTTATGATGGAGGGAAAATTGAAGCATGGTATTCCAAGCTGCAGAGGATGGAAAGGTTTAAATAAGGGAGAGGGGTGGAAGAAGCGGTAATATGATTGATAAAGGTGGAAGAGAGATGGAAGAATTCTCTCTTTTTTTATGATGGAGGGAAAATTGAAGCATGGTATTCCAAGCTGCAGAGGATGGAAAGGTTTAAATAAGGGAGAGGGGTGGAAGAAGCGGTAATATGATTGATAAAGGTGGAAGAGAGATGGAAGAATTCTCTCTTTTTTTATGATGGAGGGAAAATTGAAGCATGGTATTCCAAGCTGCAGAGGATGGAAAGGTTTGAATAAGGGAGAGGGGTGGAAGGAGCGGTAATATGATTGATAAAGGTGGAAGAGAGATGGAAGAATTCTCTCTTTTTTTATGATGGAGGGAAAATTGAAGCATGGTATTCCAAGCTGCAGAGGATGGAAAGGTTTGAATAAGGGAGAGGGGTGGAAGAAGCGGTAATATGATTGATAAAGGTGGAAGAGAGATGGAAGAATTCTCTCTTTTTTTATGATGGAGGGAAAATTGAAGCATGGTATTCCAAGCTGCAGAGGATGGAAAGGTTTGAATAAGGGAGAGGGGTGGAAGGAGCGGTAATATGGTTGATAAAGGTTGGAAGAGAGATGGAAGAATTCTCTCTTTTTTTATGATGGAGGGAAAATTGAAGCATGGTATTCCAAGCTGCAGAGGATGGAAAGGTTTGAATAAGGGAGAGGGATGGAAGGAGCGGTAATATGATTGATAAAGGTGGAAGAGAGATGGAAGAATTCTCTCTTTTTTTATGATGGAGGGAAAATTGAAGCATGGTATTCCAAGCTGCAGAGGATGGAAAGGTTTGAATAAGGGAGAGGGATGGAAGGAGCGGTAATATGGTTGATAAAGGTTGGAAGAGAGATGGAAGAATTCTCTCTTTTTTTATGATGGAGGGAAAATTGAAGCATGGTATTCCAAGCTGCAGAGGATGGAAAGGTTTGAATAAGGGAGAGGGATGGAAGAAGCGGTAATATGATTGATAAAGGTGGAAGAGAGATGGAAGAATACTCTCTTTTTTTATGATGGAGGGAAAATTGAAGCATGGTATTCCAAGCTGCAGAGGATGGAAAGGTTTAAATAAGGGAGAGGGATGGAAGGAGCGGTAATATGGTTGATAAAGGTGGAAGAGAGATGGAAGAATACTCTCTTTTTTATGATGGAGGGAAAATTGAAGCATGGTATTCCAAGCTGCAGAGGATGGAAAGGTTTAAATAAGGGAGAGGGGTGGAAGAAGCGGTAATATGATTGATAAAGGTGGAAGAGAGATGGAAGAATTCTCTCTTTTTTAATGATGGAGGGAAAATTGAAGTATGGTATTCCAAGCTGCAGAGGATGGAAAGGTTTAAATAAGGGAGAGGGATGGAAGGAGCGGTAATATGGTTGATAAGATGGAAGGGAGATGAAGGAATTCTCTCTTTTTTTATGGTGGAGGGAAAATTGAAGCATGGTATTCTAAGCTGAAGAGGATGGAAAGGTTTAAATAAGGGAGAGGGATGGAAGGAGCGGTAATATGGTTGATAAGATGGAAGGGAGATGAAGGAATTCTCTCTTTTTTTATGATGGAGGGAAAATTGAAGCATGGTATTCCAAGCTGCAGAGGATGGAAAGGTTTGAATAAGGGAGAGGGATGGAAGAAGCGGTAATATGATTGATAAAGGTGGAAGAGAGATGGAAGAATTCTCTCTTTTTTAATGATGGAGGGAAAATTGAAGCATGGTATTCCAAGCTGCAGAGGATGGAAAGGTTTGAATAAGGGAGAGGGATGGAAGAAGCGGTAATATGATTGATAAAGGTGGAAGAGAGATGGAAGAATACTCTCTTTTTTTATGATGGAGGGAAAATTGAAGCATGGTATTCCAAGCTGCAGAGGATGGAAAGGTTTAAATAAGGGAGAGGGATGGAAGGAGCGGTAATATGGTTGATAAAGGTGGAAGAGAGATGGAAGAATACTCTCTTTTTTATGATGGAGGGAAAATTGAAGCATGGTATTCCAAGCTGCAGAGGATGGAAAGGTTTGAATAAGGGAGAGGGGTGGAAGAAGCGGTAATATGATTGATAAAGGTGGAAGAGAGATGGAAGAATTCTCTCTTTTTTAATGATGGAGGGAAAATTGAAGTATGGTATTCCAAGCTGCAGAGGATGGAAAGGTTTAAATAAGGGAGAGGGATGGAAGGAGCGGTAATATGGTTGATAAGATGGAAGGGAGATGAAGGAATTCTCTCTTTTTTTATGGTGGAGGGAAAATTGAAGCATGGTATTCTAAGCTGAAGAGGATGGAAAGGTTTAAATAAGGGAGAGGGATGGAAGGAGCGGTAATATGGTTGATAAGATGGAAGGGAGATGAAGGAATTCTCTCTTTTTTATGGTGGAGGGAAAATTGAAGCATGGTATTCTAAGCTGAAGAGGATGGAAAGGTTTAAATAAGGGAGAGGGATGGAAGGAGCGGTAATATGGTTGATAAGATGGAAGGGAGATGAAGGAATTCTCTCTTTTTTTATGATGGAGGGAAAATTGAAGCATGGTATTCCAAGCTGCAGAGGATGGAAAGGTTTAAATAAGGGAGAGGGATGGAAGGAGCGGTAATATGGTTGATAAAGGTTGGAAGAGAGATGGAAGAATTCTCTCTTTTTTAATGATGGAGGGAAAATTGAAGTATGGTATTCCAAGCTGCAGAGGATGGAAAGGTTTAAATAAGGGAGAGGGATGGAAGGAGCGGTAATATGGTTGATAAAGGTTGGAAGAGAGATGGAAGAATTCTCTCTTTTTTTATGATGGAGGGAAAATTGAAGCATGATATTCCAAGCTGCAGAGGATGGAAAGGTTTAAGTAAGGGAGAGGGATGGAAGGAGCGGTAATATGGTTGATAAAGGTTGGAAGAGAGATGAAGGAATTCTCTCTTTTTTTATGATGGAGGGAAAATTGAAGCATGGTATTCCAAGCTGCAGAGGATGGAAAGGTTTAAATAAGGGAGAGGGATGGAAGGAGCGGTAATATGGTTGATAAAGGTTGGAAGAGAGATGGAAGAAATCTCTCTTTTTTATGATGGAGGGAAAATTGAAGCATGGTATTCCAAGCTGCACTGGGTGGAAAGGTTTGAATAAGGGAGAAGGATGGAAGGAGCGGTAATAGGGTTGATAAGGTTGGAAGGGAGATGGAAGAATTTTTCTCTTTTTTATGATGTAGGGAAAATTGAAGCATGGTATTCCAAGCTGCAGAGGATGGAAAGGTTTAAATAAGGGAAAGGGATGGAAGGAGGGGTAATATAAACGTTGGAAGGGAGATGGAAGATGCAGTAGTATGGTTTGGTAAGGGGGGGGGGGGAAGGGATAGGAAGAGCGGTATTATGATTTATCAGGATTGGAGGATGAATAGGAGGAGTAGTAATAAGGTTGATAATGATGGGATGGAGAGACGGGAGCGGTAATATAGTTGATAGGAATGTGAGAGAGATATAGGAAGAGCAGTAATAAAGTTGATAAGGTTAGGAGGGAGGGATGGTAGGAGCGGTACTATGATTGATAAGGGTGGGATGAGGGGATGGAAGAAGCAGGAATTAGGGTGAAAAGGGTAGGTGGGTGGCAAGACCGGTAATATGGCAGATAAAGGTGGTAGGGAGGTAGTCTATGTGCGAGGTGGTAATAACGTTGATAATGGCGAGAGGGATGGGAGTAGCAGTAATTAAGGGAAAGAGGGATAGGAGTAGCAGTAATAAAGAGCGAGAGGGAAAGGAGTAGCAGTAATTAAGGGAAAGAGGGATAGGAGTAGCAGTAATAAAGACGAAGAGGGAAAGGAGTAGCAGTAATTAAGGGAAAGAGGGATAGGAGTAGCAGTAATAAAGAGCGAGAGGGAAAGGAGTAGCAGTAATTAAGGGAAAGAGGGATAGGAGTAGCAGTAATAAAGACGAAGAGGGAAAGGAGTAGCAGTAATTAAGGGAAAGAGGGATAGGAGTAGCAGTAATAAAGAGCGAGAGGGAAAGGAGTAGCAGTAATTAAGGGAAAGAGGGATAGGAGTAGCAGTAATAAAGACGAAGAGGGAAAGGAGTAGCAGTAATTAAGGGAAAGAGGGATAGGAGTAGCAGTAATAAAGAGCGAGAGGGAAAGGAGTAGCAGTAATTAAGGGAAAGAGGGATAGGAGTAGCAGTAATAAAGAGCGAGAGGGAAAGAAGTAGCAGTAATTAAGGGAAAGAGGGATATGAGTAGCAGTAATAAAGAGCGAGAGGGAAAGGAGTAGCAGTAATAAAGAGCGAGAGGGAAAGGAGTAGCAGTAATAAAAGGCGAGAGGGAAAGAAGTAGCAGTAATAAAGAGCGAGAGGGAAAGGAGTAGCAGTAATAAAGGGTGAGAGGGAAAGGAGTATCAGTAATAAAGAGCGAGAGGGAAAGGAGTAGCAGTAATAAAGAGCGAGAGGGAAAGGAGTAGCAGTAATAAAGAGCGAGGGGGATAGGAGTAGCAGTAATAAAGGGTGAGAGGGAAAGAAGTAGCAGTAATAAAGAGCGAGAGGGAAAGGAGTAGCAGTAATAAAAGGCGAGAGGGAAAGAAGTAGCAGTAATAAAGAGCGAGAGGGAAAGAAGTAGCAGTAATTAAGGGAAAGAGGGATATGAGTAGCAGTAATAAAGAGCGAGAGGGAAAGGAGTAGCAGTAATAAAGAGCGAGAGGGAAAGGAGTAGCAGTAATAAAAGGCGAGAGGGAAAGAAGTAGCAGTAATAAAGAGCGAGAGGGAAAGGAGTAGCAGTAATAAAGGGTGAGAGGGAAAGGAGTATCGGTAATAAAGAGCGAGAGGGAAAGGAGTAGCAGTAATAAAGAGCGAGAGGGAAAGGAGTAGCAGTAATAAAGAGCGAGGGGGATAGGAGTAGCAGTAATAATATTGACCATGGGGGAAGGAGTGATAGAAGGAGCCATGATATGTTTGATAAAGGTATGAGAGAGAGAGAGAGAGAGAGAGAGAGAGAGAGAGAGAGAGAGAGAGAGAGAGAGAGAGAGAACACTTCAAAATAATTACACGGAGACACTGTAACTATTACGCTTGTACGTTTTCATAACAGACGTTTTAACAGGGGGGGGGGTTAAATTTACGGCTCCCAAATGAAGCAAATGGCAAAGAGATTTTTTACCTCACTGAGGACCATTTGGGAATCATGAAGGCGTAAAATGCCGAAAAGGCTGAAATGCGAGGGAAGTTCCCGGAACGAAAGAGAGACGGAAAAAGAAAAAAAAATGAAAAATACACAGCATGCTCTTAGTATCTCTCGTGTTCCGACCGATGGGCTCAGCGAGGAAGGAGAGTCCTTGGAATCTCCTCCTCAGGAACTTTTATTTTTTCTCCTCTTCCCGCCCTAATTTCTTTCCTCCCTAGAGGAAGGAAGAGCGAAGAGAGATATAACTCGAACATCAAAGAGACTAATTGCCAAATTCTCCCGATAAATATTTGGATTAGCCCAAACGGAATAAAAAATGAAAGGGATTCAAAGATAAAAATTCAAGGATAAAAATCAAAAGCCAATTAAAATCTTTACCAACGATTTCCAGATCTTTGGGCGGCTATTGTGAATGATTTATACAAAGGTCAATTGCTCTTTTTTCTCGTGTTTTATTTGATATGACGTCCTTCCAAAGGCTTCGAGACTCTCTCTCTCTCTCTCTCTCTCTCTCTCTCTCTCTCTCTCTCTCTAAACATGCGTGTGTATGAAGGAAAGCCAATTAACCTAGATAAGTAATCCTAAATAAGTTTTAACGAAGCATTAAAATTAAATAAAAAAAATGCCCTAAACATTATGCCCTGAGAATAGTCATAAACTGTCAATCATAAGAAAAGTTCAAAGTACTAAAGGGTTAAAGGGTTAGGGTTGTTGTGGCCTGATTGGTAACGTCTCTGCCTGGTGTTTGCCAGACTGGGATTCGAGTCCCGCTGGGACTCATTAGTGCCATTAGTGTCTCCAACCTTACTATCCTTGTGAGCTAAGTTTGGGGGGTTTGGAGGAGCCTATAGGTCTATCTGTTGATTCATCAGCAGCCACTG
>NC_090737.1:11301310-11304796 GCF_036898095.1 Palaemon carinicauda
AGAGAGTACTGTAATAGTTTATTAACATCGGACTGAAGGGGACTTAATTCTCTTGAAAGAGATTCGGAATCCGAGAGGAGAGAGAGAGAGAGAGAAGAGAGAGAGAGAGGAGGAATTTCTTCCATCAGACGGCTTCAAAATCCCCGAAACCGGATTACGTCACAAAAGAGGCTTTAAGGATAGAGTTTTACTCTTTCTAAAAAATCAAAAAGATTGAGAATCGGTGTCCAAGGTATCCTAAATTCACACAAAATCAAACTATGTTTATACTGGATGGTAAAGACAGGACGTATCTTTGTAAATTTTTGATCGCACCCTCCTTCTAATATACAGTATATATATACATACCTATATATATATATATATATATATCACAACATATTTGTTGAATGTTTTTACCTATACGTATACAGTGTGTATTATATATCTATATATATATATATATATTTAATACACAACATATTTGTGAATGTTTACATACACGTATACAGTGTGTGTATTATATATATATATATATATATACACATATATACATATATATTAATATAATATATATATGTATATATATATATATGTATATACATATATATATATATATATATATTATATATATATCGCATTGGGATCAAGCCATAACTTCATTTACAGACTAGGTTTTGGTCCCCATATTTGTTAAATATTTATTTATATTGTACATGACATTGCATAACGAGAAGAATTAATTCAAACTGTAAACGCAAATTATTTGTATTAGAGCAAATATCTATAAAAAATGTCAATATCACATCTATATAATTTTAACCCCATTATTAAGATATGTTTAACTTGAAAATGTCATGATAATTATCTAATATAATTATTTCTACAATGACGACCCTTTCCCTGAATTAGTTTTCCAAAGAAAACACTTGATAACAACAGCTATGGATATAGAAATAAAAAATAAATAAAGAAAATAAATAAAATTTAATCAAAATCTAAAGAAATTTATCAAATGTGTAAAAGAAACTATGATGAAACTCAACATGTAAGTAAAAGAGAGAAAACTAAGAGCCATTGTTCTGGCATTCTTCTGTAACTATATTGCTCCCGTTTTCTCCCAGAATTCCGCAAACAATAACCAGACTAACACCATTCCGAAAGGGAACACCTGGTCCAGCACATAAAAACTCTATCAAATTACTGCTTATCTGATCTGTCTAGCACGGCTGGAATAAGGCCTCTTTCCAATTCATTGCCGCAGAGAGAGAGAGAGAGAGAGAGAGAGAGAGAGAGAGAGATTACTGTAATTATGTAGAATTCAAGTTAAATAGTAAGTGACTTCTATATATGGATGACTATAATAGTTTGAAAACGAGAGAGAGAGAGAGAGAGAGAGAGAGAGAGAGATTACAGTAATTATGTAGAATTTAAGTTAAATTGTGAGTGACTTACATACGGATAACAATATAATAGTTTGAAAACGAGAGAGAGAGAGAGAGAGAGAGAGAGAGAGAGATATTACTGTAATTATGTAGAATTCAAGTTAAATATTAAGTGACTTCTATATATGGATGACTATAATAGTTTGAAAACGAGAGAGAGAGAGAGAGAGAGAGAGAGAGAGAGAGAGAGATTACAGTAATTATGTAGAATTTAAGTTAAATTGTGAGTGACTTACATATGGATAACAATATAATAGTTTGAAAACGAGAGAGAGAGAGAGAGAGAGAGAGAGAGAGAGAGAGATTACTGTAATTATGTAGAATTCAAGTTAAATATTAAGTGACTTCTATATATGGATGACTATAATAGTTTGAAAACGAGAGAGAGAGAGAGAGAGAGAGAGAGAGAGAGAGAAAATTACTGTATTTATGTAAATTCAAGTTAAATATTAAGTGACTTCTATATATGGATGACTATAATAGTTTGAAAAAAAAAGAGAGAGAGAGAGAGAGAGAGAGAGAGAGAGAGAGAGAGAGAGATATTACTGTAATTATGTAGAATTTAAGTTAAATTGTGAGTGACTTTTATATACAGATAACACTATAATAGTTTGAAAACGAGAGAGAGAGAGAGAGAGAGAGAGAGAGAGAGAAATTACTGTAATTATGTAGAATTCAAGTTAAATAGTAAGTGACTTTTATATATGGATGACCATAATAGTTTGAAAACGAGAGAGAGAGAGAGAGAGAGAGAGAGAGAGAGAGATTACTGTAATTATGTAGGAATTCAAGTTAAATTGTAAGTGAATTATATGCGGATAACACTAATAGTTTGAAAAAGAGAGAGAGAGAGAGAGAGAGAGAGAGAGAGAGAGAGAGAGAGGGAGATATTACTGTATGTAGAATTTAAGTTAAATTGTAAGTGACTTATATACGGATAACACTAATAGTTTGAAAACGAGAGAGAGAGAGAGAGAGAGAGAGAGAGAGAGAGAGAGATTACTGTAATTATGTAGAATTCAAGTTAAATAGTAAGTGACTTTTATATATGGATGACTATAATAGTTTGAAAACGAGAGAGAGAGAGAGAGAGAGAGAGAGAGAGAGAGATAGATAGATTACTGTAATTATGTAGGAATTCAAGTTAAATTGTAAGTGAATTATATGCGGATAACACTAATAGTTTGAAAGAGAGAGAGAGAGAGAGAGAGAGAGAGAGAGAGAGAGATTACTGTATGTAGAATTTAAGTTAAATTGTAAGTGACTTATATACGGATAACACTAATAGTTTGAAAACGAGAGAGAGAGAGAGAGAGAGAGAGAGAGAGAGAAATTAATGTAATTATGTAGAATTCGATTTAAATAGTAAGTGACTTCTATATACGGATAACACTATAATAGTTTGAAAACGAGAGAGAGAGAGAGAGAGAGAGAGAGAGAGAGAGAGGGAGAGAGAGAGAGATTACCATGCGATTGACCATATATACTGTACATATGATCAGCAGCCAAGGCCCTTCTTCACCTAAACTTGGACCACGGAGGACCAAGCAATGGCTGTTGATGATTCAGCAAGTGACCTATAGGCTTCTACAACCCCCCCCCCCCACCCACTTTAACTTAGAAGGATAGTGAAGTTGGAGACACTACATGCGAGGACATTTCCAATTGGCTAACACAAAAAAGTTAAAAGGTAGAATGTGACAGCGACTGCTGTTCTTTAATAGATTGTTGGGAGAGAAGTACGTTTCATGCTGTGTGCACATCTGAAAACGCAGAAGGTGTTGTGGCCTATTGGAAACGTCCCTACCCGGTGAGATGCCAGACTGGGATTCCAGTCGCGCTCAGGGTCGATAGTTTCTTGTAGTGTCTGCAATCTTACGTTCCTTGTGAACTCAGGATGAAGGGTTTGGGGGGTCAGGGTTTAAACCTTTAAGGTAATTACCTTAGTTTGAGGTCATTTTCATGGTTTCAAGGTAATTCTAAGGTAATTTCGGTTTTACTAGCTTAAAATGTTAGGAAATTGGAACAAGTTTTAAGGTAATTTAAGGTAAAAAGCAGCAGC
>NC_090737.1:11317796-11320296 GCF_036898095.1 Palaemon carinicauda
TTCCATCTAATTTCTCTTCCTTTAGTTTTGGTAAAGTTTTTATAGTTTATATAGGAGACATTTACTTTAATGTTATTACTCTTCTTAGAATATTTTATTTTTCCTTGTTTCCCTCACAAGGCTATTTTCTCCGTTGGAGCTCTTGGTCTTACAGCAACCTGCTTTTCCAACTAGGGATGTTGCTTACCAAGTAATAAAAATAATAATAATAACCAAAAAATAGGAACCCTTGACAACGAAGGCTATAAAATAAAATCTAAAATGGATTAAGCTTTGGTGAAAACTAGATGTTCCAAATATCATAAATCTTTTTTGCAAAATTTTAATAGCCTTCCATCAGAGGCAACCGTCCACCAATGTTGACAGTTTTCCGCGCCTCTAAAACTATCATGCCCTTATGAGTTAAATATTACGCGAATGATTGATTTATTGTAGGTTTCTTTAAACGCTTGATAAAATACCTTTGAAGTTGATTTATTCAGCTGGGTTATGAAAGATATATGTAGCGAGGTATTATTTCAAAGGGGGTTAAAACTAACAAAAGGCTGAACATTTACGGGCTCCCAAGGCAAGAGCCCGTGTCTTGTATTAAGGCAAGGCAATCTAAAACCGACGAACGCAACAAGGACGAACAAATAAACTATTGTAATTATTACAAGATTTTTTTTTTTTCATATGAAAAATCATTCGTTGGATTTTTTTTTTATACGAAGTATTGCATATCACTATCTAACGCATAAAAAATACCATGACAGCAAGTTTATTGGCCACTCATGGATGACAGGGACAAGGGAGAGGGATATTGCCCTATCGAGCAAGACAATGCCCTAGAGACTGACCATATACACATATGATCGACGCCCACCCAAGGACCAAGGAAGGCCAAGCAATAGCTGCTGATGACTCAGCATATAGAGCTACAGGCTCCGCAAACCCCCCATCCTTAGCTCACAAGGATGGTGAAGTTGCAGAAAACAAAGAAACTAACGAGTTTGATCAGGCCTCGAACCCCAGTCTGGTGTTCACCAGTTAGGGGCGTTACCAAATTGGCCAAAAAGGTCTGAATTGAATGTGAAGTCTTTCACTGGATAACTTCTAAAGTGAAATGCGTCAATCTTTAACAGAAAGAAAAAGGATGGAAACAAATGAACGTAAGTTGCCAAACAAAACAAATAACTGAGTGAGAAATACGTTAAAAAATAATAACATGCAAACCCTTAAGAAAAATTACTTTCCAGCCAGGCCAGAAAAGGTGATGCTACTATTTAATGCATGGACATATTAATATTAATGTATTCGGGAAACTTTTGCAAAAAAAAAAAAAAAAAAAAAAAAAAAAATTAAAATTGAAGGGTATGGCAATGTTCATATGTCTAAAAAACTCTACCAGCCTTGTTTGAAACTTTAAGAGGCTCTGTTATTGATGGTGATACACTAATATTTATGAACAGACTTTGTATTTCTCCAGTTTTATCTGTATTTGCTATTTTCTTTTAGGAATATTTGAAATTTCCCAATCATCCTTAATAGTTAATTCAACGCTCATATTTATGTGCATTAATATAGGTGTGTTTTAGGTTTGTTTTTGTTGCTAAATAACGTACAAATACATAAACAAAGTAATTCCTACACTTATCTATGAGATATATATATATATATATATATATATATATATATATATATATATATATATATATATATATATATATATATATACATATATATATATATATATATATATATATATATATATATATATATATATATATATATTTATATATATACATATATATATATATATATATATATACATATATGTATATATATATATATATATATATATATATATATATATATATATATATATATATATATATATATATATATATATAGAAACAAATGATACTCGGATACAAAAAAGAAAAAAAAAACATACACAGGAATAATGAAAATACTGACTAGTTTCGTCTTTGGCTTCTTCAAGAGTTCTCTAGAAAGTCAAAGACCCAACTAGGTAGGATTCATTAAATATTTCCATTATCCCTGTTTTTTGCACAATTACACGCCAATATATATATATATATATATATATATATATATATATATATATATATATATATATATATATATATATATATATATATATATATATATATATATATAGGTGTGTTATCATCATTATCATTAATTGCCAAGCTACAACCATTAGTTGGAAAAACAGAATACTATAAGCCCAGGGGCTCCAACAGGGAAAATAGCCCAGAGAGGAAAGGAAACAAAGAAAAATAATTTACAATATAATAAAAGAAAATAAATATTTTGTGTATGTGTTTGTGTGTGCGTGCGTGTGCTTACTTACATATCTGCTAGTATATATGTAATGTAAATTTGTTCTGGATTATCTTTATGGAAAATTCCCAAGTACTTTGCTACTATTCTGTGGTAAATGAATAAAGCAAATATTGATAAGTAACAGCAATGACGAGAGCCCATGTAAACA
>NC_090737.1:11325296-11327796 GCF_036898095.1 Palaemon carinicauda
TTATTATCATTATTATTACTCGCTAAGCTACAACCCTAGTTGGAAAAGAAGAATGCTATAGGCCCAAGGGCCCCACCAGGGAAAATAGCCCAGTGAGGAAAGGAAATAAGGAAAATACCACAAAAGTAATTAACAATTAAAATGAAATATTTTAAAAACAGTAACAGGTTTAAAATAAATATTTCATATATAAACTATAAAATATAAAAAATCAAGAGGAAGAGAAATAAGATAGAATATTGTACCAGAGTATACCCTCAAGCAAGAGAACTCTAAATCAACAGTGGAAGTCCAAGGTACAGAGGCTATGGCACTAGCCAAGACCAGAGAACAACGGTTTGAATTTGGAGTATCTTTCTAGAAGAGCTGCTTACCATAGCTAAACAGTCTCTTCTACCCTCACCAAGAGGAAAGTAGCCATTGAACAGTTACACTGCAATAGTTAACCCTTAAAGCGAGGAAGAATTGAGTACAATCGGTAAAAAGAGTAAGTCATTTATTGATACATTTAGGAAATTTTATGATCTCGCTTAGCTGTTACCAAGTTGTGGAATGATCTTCCTAATTGGGTAGTTGAATCAGTAGAACTTCAAAAGTTCTAAGAAGGAGCAAATGTTTTTATGTTGACCAAGCTGACATGAGTCCTTTTATTGTTTATATATGACATATCTGTTTTTGACGTTGTTAATAGTTTATATAGGACATATCTGTTTTGACGCTGTTACTGTTTTTAGAATATATTGGTAATTTATTCTCATCACTTATTTATTTCCTTATTTGCTTTCCTCACTGGGCTACTTTTTCCTGTTGGAGCCCTTGGGCTTATAGCATCTCGCATTTCCAACTAGGGTTGTAGTTTGGCAAGTAATAATTATAATAATAATACCCAGAACATTCCCATTTTATGAAAGGGAATGGCATTGAAGCAAGGGCAGCAATTACAGAGATGAAAGAATTGATAACTGGAATGGGTGTGACACCCTTAGCAGTTATGGGAAGTTGAAATTTATCAAAAAATATGAGACAATCAAAGAAATCAAGTCTTCAAAGTACATTTAGCAGTTATAGGAAGTTGAAATTTATCAAAAATGATGAGACAACCAAAGAAATCAAGTCTTCAAGGTACCTATAGCAGTTATAGGAAGTTAACATTCATCGAAAACTATGAGACTACCAAAGAAATCAAGTCTTCAAAGTACCTTTGGCAGTTATAGGAAGTCAACATTTATCAAAAATTATGAGACAACCAAAGAAATCAAGTCTTCCTTTAGCAGTTATAGGAAGTCAGAATTTATCAAGTTAAAATTATTATTATTATTATTATTATTACTAGCCAAGCTATAACCCTAGTTGGAAAAGTAAGATGCTATAAGCCCAAGGGCTCCAACAGGGAAAAATAGCCCAGTGAAGAAAGGAAATAAGGAAATAAATAAATGATGAGAATAAATTAACAATAAATCATTCTAAAAACAGAGACAACATTAAAACAGATCTGTCCTATATAAACTATTAACGACGTCAAAAACAGCTATGTCATATATAACCTATAAAACGCCTCATGTCAGCCTGGTCAACATAAAAAGCATTTGCTCCAACTTTGAACTTTTGAAGTTCTACTGATTCAACTACCCGATTAGGAAGATTATTCCACAACTTGGTCACAGCTGGAATAAAACTTCTAGAATACTGTGTAGTATTGAGCCTCATGATGGAGAAGGCCTGGCTATTAGAATTAACTGCCTGCCTAGTATTATGAACATGATAGAATTGTCCAGGGAGATCTAAATGGAAAGGATGGCCAGAGTTATGAAAAATCTTATGCAACATGCATAATGAACTAATTGAACGACGGTGCCAATGATTAATATCTAAATCAGGAATTAGAAATTTAATAGATCGTAAGTTTCTGTCCAACAAATTAAGATGAGCATCAGCAGCTGAAGACCAGACAGGAGAACAATACTCAAAACAAGGTAGAATGAAAGAATTAAAACACTTCTTCAGAATAGATTGATCACCGAAAATCTTGTGACTACAAAAGTACCCTAGTCTTCAACGTACCCTAACAACGAGTTACAAAGAATTCTGATGTCCTTAGTCGTTCACCAAACTCTATAGATCTTGAATTTCATGAGAAATGTAAAGAAATTCTTATGCATGACTAGTATTGAAAACCCAGGATTCCTATTGTTCGGCGAACAAGAAATGATAGGTCTTATCCCTTACTGAGTTTTGCCTTGCAGATGGAAGTTTCTAAATAGCGCAATCAATATTTTTCCTGTATTATAAGATTCTTTATCCTTTTCGGGAGGGTCTTAATCCAGTTGACATATATGCGATTTTATGAAAAAAAAAAAAAAAAAAAAAGATAAAAAAATCTACCAGATGGAACTTTCAAAGTAACACCATCTAAAATATTCAGATTTTATAAGATTCATTTTCAAAAAAAAAAAAAATAAATAAATAAATAAATAAAAAAAAATAAATAAATAAATAAACA
>NC_090737.1:11344583-11354583 GCF_036898095.1 Palaemon carinicauda
ACAACAATACTTATAATAATAACAAAAAATAATAATAATAATAATAATAATAATAATGTTAACAATAACAACAATAATAATAATTACAACATTAATAATAATAATAATAATAATAATAATAATAATAATAATAATAATAAGGATAAAAAAATAATAATAATCATAACAAGGATAAAAATAATAATAAAATAATAATAATAATAATAATAATAATAGCAGCCACTGCCTGGCCCTCCTTGGTCCTAGCTTGAATGAGAGGGGGCTTGGGGGCTGATCAGATGTAATATGGTATGTCTCTAGGGCTTTGCTCTGCTTAATAGGGCAATGTCCCTTTCCCTTGCCTCTGCCATTCATGATCGACCTTTAATCCTTTTAAGGAATGCCTCCACTAAAGGATAGCATTGAACATTGTTAAAATAAAAAAAAATAAAAATCTGAAACTTACTATGGAATATCTTTACTCCTCCAAAATTAATCATTTCACGAAAATCGCAATGGATGAAAAACGTTTCTACATATTTAATCTACAAGAAATCCTTCAAAGAAATATATACTCAATCTTTTTTAATGAGGCACACTTGCACCGACATGCAGCGTTGCCCTTTTAGCTTGGAAAAGTTTCTTGCTATCTGATTGGTTAGAATTATCTTGCACAACCAATCAGCGATCAGAAAACTTTTCCGAGCGAAAAGGGCACCCCTGCAAGTCGGTGCAAATCTGCCTCACTAAAAAGAATAGACTGTAGAACATCTGTTTCAGAGGAATCTACACTAACCTAAAACTTTTCGACGAAGAGAATATCTCTTCTGTAATTCTGGAAATCGTTGTGTTTCTCATTCCTAAAACTAATTTTTATCTTCAGAATTCCTTCAGGAATACGGAACATTTCAATTTTGAGACTTTCTTCAAGATCCAGAATATTTAACCCTGGTACATCAATTCATATTTCTGAGACGTTTCATTATTATTACATTATCTATAAACTGAATGTTCATATATATATATATATATATATATATATATATATATATATATATATATATATATATATATATATATATATATATATATATATATATATATATATATATATATATATACACACACATATATGTGTGTATATGTAAATATAAATTTGAATATATATATATATATATATATATATATATATATATATATATATATATATATATATATATATATATATATATATATATATATATATATACACACACACACATATATATATATATATATATATATATATATATATATATATATATATATATATATATATATATTCAAAAAAGCAAAACAAATCTTCAAATCATAAAAACATCCCTGGTAAACGATGCCCTTTCAGTTAAAAAAAAAAAAAAAAAATATATATATATATATATATATATATATATATATATATATATATATATATATATATATACATATATATATATACATATATATATACTTCGTAAACCACCTATAATATATATATATTTTTAGGCTCAAGCCATGTTGTCCTGATGGAAGTTCCTATAGGGTAGCTTCCTGGGGTATATTACAACTACGGCGATATTCCCAGAGAATTTACCTTAAGGTACCAGAATTCTAACTCCTGGAGCGAGTATCCCTCGTGAAAGGGATATCGCGACATATCAGAGGACGTATTCTTGACACGCCACATGGCAATCTGTATCCTGGGCAGAGATTTCGTCTCGTAGGAGGGATTGGCAAGAAACGAATTCGGGAAAGAAAAAGGGGGAGCCGCTCCCAAGGCTTCCCTATCCTCCGATTCATATGCGTGCCTGGCGCCAATCCTGGCGCCATCTGTATTCCATTTTGCGTAGCTTAACAACTCTGTGTTTTTTCCTGTGTTTCTCGCAAATCTTGGATTTATTCTACTTTTCATGGCTTCTCTGTCTTCGTCGGCCTCTGATAAGTTGAGTATTGTCTTTTATGTATAAATGTAGGCTCTTGGTAAATTTTGAGTGATTTATAGGATTCATCTTTGATACAAGAGCCGTAGCCTACCAGAGGCGTCCTGGACGCTGTCGCTCGCTAGGTATAAGTTTAGTTAGTCAGAGCGACATTCCTGGTTGTTTTGCTTTAATAAATTTTAGCTATTTAGCATTACATAGGATTTTCTTTCGTGCTTAGTATTATTTTGGCGAAGTATTCGCCATTCTGGCCTACGCTAGGCCATGTAGCCTAGTCGTTTGGTCCTAGTACTTCATGCATGATTTTGTTTTTTCCGAGTGTAATAAAATTTTATCGAAGCTTTAGGCTATGTTTTATACATTTAAGACTGTGTGGAATATTTCCAAGATAGTATACGAGTGAATTTCGGTGATTTAGGTAATCGATTCTCTTGGTGCCTAGGCTAAGTTGCTTATGGAGCCTTAGTATACTTTATCATACTCCCCGGTTGCTTTCTTTTCTTCGGAGAAGATATGCAATCCCTTTCCCTCTGTTTAAGCCTTGGGCTTATCCCTAAGTGGTTTTTTCCGAATTTATTTTCGATAAAACTATACTGGGGTGTTACTGTACCTTCCTGTTCCTGTAGTATGGTTCAAAGAGGGACAGAACAACAGAGTTTTTTAGTCTGAGTCTGTGTTTGTCTGGCTTGGGGCAGAGTCTCCCTCGCTGGCCTGATACAGACAAAGGGGGCTTAGCCTCCTTAGGTCACTACCGAAGGTTTCTGTGGATATGATTCCTTCTTTTGTGATCTACCAGACTAGTCCTTGTTGCTGTTCTCGGGGGAAGATAAGTTTCTTTCCCTGGGAGTAGCAACACCTTCCTTGCTTTGGTGCTCTGGGAGCTGGCAAGTATTGCTGGCCTTCCCCCTTAGATCTCCCTTAGGCTAAGATAAGTTTCTTGGCTGCGGGTGATCCGTCACTAAAGCAAGGTCGGTAGGACCCTCTTGTCCCTTCCCCCTCTTTCTCCGTAATGGCCTAGCCATTACAGTACTGTACGTCGTTCTACATCTGGACCTAGTATAGGTTAGGATGTGGAATTGACTCAGCCCCTTGCCGGCCGGCAGAGCTGCCGCCCGGCAAGGGTCTTATATTTTTGAGTGCTGCCCGGACCTCCCTTGGTCCCTCTTCCATGCCTGCCAGTAGAGCCAGACGGCATTGGTCAGGAAGCCTGAATTAGATTCTCCCCTTCCTTATATGCACTCTTTCGGATTGCCGGGCTTGGAGGTAGTGTACACTCTTATCCCGGCATCCATTCTATTTTTCTTCTAGTGCTGTACCCGACCCGGCTGCCGGCCTCATAGGCCGGCAGCCGGGCAGGTGTAGTCCTCTGGTTCTTTTGCTGCCGGCTGGCATCGGTCTTGTACCTTTGCTTATGTCAGCCCTTGTCTGCCGGTCACCAAGAGTGTGGCCGGCAGCTGGGTACTACCTTGTGTAGTTGCCGGCCGGCAGCCATTGCCGGCCGACATTGGCTGTTGGCCGGCACATGCATTTTAACCAGAGTGCTGCCGCCTTATAACTGTTAAGTAGTATACTTTAAAGCTAGTTATGGTGTGTGCCGGCCGGCACGTATCCCCCTATACTGTACTAGCATTCTTCAGTATAACATATACAGTAAGAAGAAAACTATGGTAAGGGTGTTGGTACAGCACTGTGTGTTCTAACACTTTTGTGTTTTCTCGCACAGTCCTTTGCTGTTGCCCTACAGATAGGAAAGTGAGTTCTTTCCTGTCTATTATCCAGGTTTTTAAAATCATTGCTTAGGTGTGAGCTCCACCTGTTTCCTCTGGAAACTTTGCATTGGTTACTCTAGAAGAGATTAACCATTTGATTTTATTATCTGGAAGGCTGCAGCAATGGGTTGTGAGGGAAACACAAGTGTGTGTCTTTCCTTTCTGAATTGTTATGCTATACTATGCATATCCAGTGATACATAGTTCACTTGATACTCATGGAAATTTCTTCTCTTTACAGAAGGACACTCCGAAGTGCGGAAGTGCTTTCTGCAACGTCCGCAGCAAGAACCTCTGCGGACATGAGTTTTGTAGGAGACACGCAGCATACGCTGTCTCCAAGGATGATGTCCGGTATTGGGACCCTCAGGTATGTACTGTGTGCACTAACCTGATTACTGAGACCTTTGATTCCCCTAGGACGGAGGAATCAAGGGATATAGCTAGGAAGAAGCTTCGTACCTGGGTAAGGGGCTTCCAAAAGAACACTTCTGGCCCTTATCTTCCAAGTGAGAAGATGAGGGCGTATCTTTTCCCTAAGGCATCAGCTGATGCAGTGATTCCCCAGCCTCAAGAGGAGATCCCCTAAGTTCAGATCCAGGTGGATGCTGAAGTCGTGGTCGTGATGCAAGACATCCAGTTAGATGACAGGATGTCTGATGTGGACGAGTGTCTGGAGGAAGACCTCCTGGCAGAAGCCCAGGATGAAGTTCAAGCCCCAGACGTTGTAGAGGTAGACGTCGACGAGGTGTCGGCTACTCCGGTTCAGATTCCGGAGCCTATTCCCTCAACATCGGCCGGTCTCCCAGTAGAGCTGGGACAGGCCCTCTCTTCTATTGTTGGAATGATCCAACAAATGCAGAAGGAGAATCAGGAGAAGGCGGCTGCAATGGAACTGCGAATGCAGTACCTTGCAGAATCACATGGGCCCCAGAAAAAGCTCAATGTGAAAGACCTTCCCTTGTGCTCAGATGCTAACCCATGGAGGTATGCTGAGTACATGCCGATGACGACTGGAAAGATCGTCATCTCGGATAAGGTGGGCTCAGTTCCCCTGGAGGAGGTGGAATTCTGGCCCAGCAAGGCATCATATCCGGACTGTTATGTCCAGCTGAGGAAGGAACCAGCTTCAAAGGAGGAGACAGAGCCGAAGGAGGTCATAGTGATGGACCATGCTAAGGCTCAAGCTCTACTTTCATCCTCGATGAAAGAGAGGGGCTTCTCTAACTCAAAGGTAGCCGCATTGAACAGGAAGCTCCCTTCCTTTGTGTCCTCGCCTACTAGAGCCTTCCCCTTTTTACAGAAAGGGTTTCTGGCTGTACTAAAAGCAGTCGAGGCCGGCAAGCCTTGCCCCTCCCTAGAGGAGTGTAAACCTTTGTCGCTGGCCCTGCCTATGGACCACAAAGACTGGAAAGACGTCCATCTTACGTTCTCAGTTGGAAAGTTGGAGGCTGATATTGCCGGACGTCAGTTCGGCGAGGACCTCCCTAAGCTGTCTGACTTTCTTTTGCGAAGAGAGTTCGATACAAAAGAAAGACTGACTGCCTCAATGTCTCTTCAGACTACTCTCGAGACGATGGCAAGTGACCCCAAGGTCCATGAAATGTTCATGGTAGTGGCCAAGACTCATCTGGCCACAGTGACGAAGGACCTTTATGGCTTTGTCAAGGCAAGGAGAGCTTGTAGGGAGTTCGTGTTTACCTCGGCTACGGTGAGGCACGAGCCAAGGAATCTAGTCTCCTCCAACATTTGGGGAAAAGACCTTTTCCCTACTGACTTGGTCAAAGAAGTTGTTGATAAGGCCGCCTTGGAGAATAGAAACCTTCTCCAGAAGTGGGGCCTGGCTATCAAAAGAAAGTCTTCCCCGGATGAGGGTCCTCAACCAAAGAGGAAGACTATGAGGACTAGGCTACCGTCTCGGCCAGCCAAGCCTGTTAGACAGCAACAGCAACTGCAATTGCCATTGCCCCCAGTGCCCCAGATCGTGGCACAAACCCCGACCACTTTTCAGTGGGTACCCCAGGCCGTGTCGACACAGTCCACGGCATTCACCCCAGCATTCGAAGGGCAGTCTACTTCCTTTCGAGCAAAGCCTAGAGGAGCAGCCAGAGGCTCGTCTAGACGCCCCTCAAGGGGAAGGGGATTCAGGGGTGGTCGTGGTCAGGAAGGCAAGACCTCAGGACGGCAGTCCTAATGAGGTGATACCGGTAGGAGGGAGACTTCTGAAATTTCGGGATCGGTGGACCTTCGATCCCTGGGCCCACAGCCTACTCAAGAATGGACTGGGCGGGAGCTGGTACAGCACTCCACCCCCGTGCCTTCGGTTTTTCCAACACTCCACCCCCGTTATGGAGGAGTACGTTTAAGAACTGTTGGAGAAAAAAGGTGATCCGAAGGGTGAAGCCCATCAATTTCTAAGGAGGCTGTTTTGTGTTCCCAAGAAAGACTCGGAAAAGCTCAGAGTCATTCTGGACTTGTCGCCACTCAACAAGTTCATAGTGAATTGCAAATTCAAAATGCTAACACTGCAACACATAAGGACCTTACTGCCCAAGAGGGCATATTCCGTCTCTATAGACTTGTCAGACGCCTATTGGCACATTCCAATTAGCCATCGACTCTCCCCCTACCTAAGGTTCAGGCTACAACGAAGACTATACGCCTTCGGAGCCATGCCATTCGGGCTAAGCATAGCCCCAAGGATTTTTACGAAGCTTGCGAGCGTAGCTCTCAAACAATTACGCCTAAAGGAAATTCAGGTAGTAGCCTACCTGGACGACTGGTTGGTGTGGGCAGCATCCGAGACAGAATGCTTGCAAGCTTCCAGTCAAGTGATCCAGTTCCTAGAGTACCTAGGCTTCAAGATCAACAGAAAAAAGTCTCGACTTACTCCATCTCAAAAGTTCCAGTGGCTGGGAATCCACTGGGACCTTTTGTCACACCGTTTCTCCATCCCGGCGAAGAAAAGGAAGGAGATAGCGGGTTCTGTCAAGAGACTTCTAGATTCCGAAAGGATATCAAGACGCGAGCAGGAGAGGGTACTGCGCTCTCTCCAGTTTGCTTCGGTGACAGACCCAGTGCTAAGAGCACAGCTAAAGGATGCAATCGTAGTTTGGAGAAGTTATGCATCAAACGCGCGTAGAGATCTGAGAAGACCAGCCGCTTCGGCTAAGTACTCTTCTCAGGCCTTGGTCCCAAGCCAGACATCTAAAGAAGTCGGTTCTTCTTCAGCCACCTCCCCCGTCGGTGACGATTCACTCAGACGCCTCGAAGGAGGGATGGGGAGGTCACTCTCATCGGAAAAAAGTCCAGGGGACTTGGTCCAAGCTATTCAAGACCTTTCACATAAAACTTTCTAGAAGCTAGGGCAGTGCTCCTTACCTTAAAGAAAGTCTCCCCGCGTCACTCGATCCACATAAGGTTGGTGATGGACAGCGAGGTAGTTGTGAGATACTTGAATCGACAAGGATCGAGGTCACCACCTCTCAACCAGGTGATGTTGGCCATCTTCCGATTGGCGGAAAAGAAGAAGTGGTACCTGTCGGCAGTTCACCTTCAAGGAGTCCGCAATGTGACAGCGGACGCTCTATCCAGGTTCACACCGATAGAGTCGGAATGGTCCTTAGACGCAGGATCATTCTCCTTCATTCTGAATCAGTCCCAGAACTGCAGATAGACCTCTTTGCGACGAAAGACAACAAGAAGTTGCCCCTGTACGTGCCCCGTACGAGGACCCTTTAGCGGAAGCAGTGGACGCGATGTCCCTCGACTGGAACAGATGGTCCAAGATTTATCTGTTCCCTCCTCACAACCTTCTGTTGAGGGTCCTCAACAAACTGAGATCCTTCAAGGGGTAGCGGCAATAGTGGCCCACAAGTGGCCGAACAGCGTGTGGTTCCTCCTGGCATTGGAACTGTAGCTGAAGTTTGTACCGCTACCAGATCCAGTTCTGACCCAGCGAGTCCAGAAGTCAACTGTCTGCGCTTCATTACAGAAAACCCGGACCCTGCAGCTCATGATTTTCTCTCCCTAGTGGTGAGAAAGCGTTTCGGGATTTCGAAAGCCAGCATAGACTTCCTTGAGGAATATAAGTGCAAATCTACTAGAAGGCAATATGAGTCATCTTGGAGAAAATGGGTGGCCTTTTGTCAAGGCGAAGAATATGCAGGAGATCTTGACAGACTTCTGCTTATCTTTATTCTCCACCTCCATGGTCAAGGATTGGCAGCTAACACGATTTCAGCGTGTAAGTCTGCTTTGACAAGACCCATTCTATATGCCTTCCAGGTCGACCTAGGTAACGAGATCTTTAATAAAGTCCCGAAAGCCTGTGCTAGACTCAGACCTTCAGCACCTCCAAAGCCCATTTCATGGTCTTTAGACAAAGTTCTTCATTTCGCTTCTCTGTGGAGCAATGAAGAGTGTGTGTTAAAGGATTTGACACAAAAAGTTATTTTCCTATTTTGCATTCGCGTCCGGGGCCAGGGTTAGAGAGATTGTAGCCTCTCGAGAGAGGCAGGTCGTGTTCAGTTCCTGCATGGGGGAGAACTGAACCTGTTTCCGGATCCTACGTTTCTCGCCAAGAATGAGTTACCCACCAACAGGTGGGGTCCCTGGAGAATCTGCCCTCTAAAAGAAGATGCATCTCTATGTCCAGTAGAATGCCTAAAGGTCTATCTTCATAGAACTTCAGACTTCAAGGGTGGTCAACTATTCAGGGGAGAAACATCAGGCTCAAATTTATCTCTGAATCAACTCAGAGCGAAAATCACATTTTTTATTCGCAGAGCGGATCCTGACAATACACCCGCAGGTCACGATCCGAGGAAAGTTGCCTCATCCTTAAATTTCTTTAATTGTATGGATTTTGAACATCTCCATTCATACACTGGCTGGAAGTCTTCCAGAGTGTTCTTTCGCCACTATGCGAAGCAAGTAGAGGAACTAAAGAGATCTGTGGTAGCAGTGGGTCGCGGTGTTAACCCTACTGTTTAACTCTGCGAGGAACAGTGGTCTTAATTGGGACGATTAATTCCAGGGTGAGTGTGTAGTTACATACTGTACTACAAACTAAGTGAGGGCACTGTGTTGCCCATGTAGACTGTTCCATTTCCGAAGGTGAACCTAGCATAAGTGCAGACGTGTGCCGAGCGTTTCTAACGCTAATGTCATTGATTTGTAATACAGACTTTTATGACTTTGATACCTCGGTATCTTCAAAGTGGCATTTAATGTTTTTTCTTTCAGACAAACAAGCTCTGTTTACTATCATACTTATGCTTAAAGTTTTGGGTTATCCTCTTCTTATGTATATATATATATATAATTGTGGTTAACCTGTCTTTATTGCCTGTCAATAAACTGGTTCTGGAGAAACTTGCGTCTCCTTCACCTGTGTCAATTTATTGGTATAATTGAGCATTCATTCTATGTACCTTATCTGGGATAATTCTAATAGAATTGTTCCTTTATGCAAGCTATGTTGCATTGGTTTTCCTCCTATGCGGATATAAAACCTTTGTCCAATACAAGTATTGTGCGGAGAACTGGTCGATATTTCATATTGACACAGTGGTTCTTTACAAACTATGCTTTACTTAATATAGGGCGAGACCACTATATTAGCTTGCCTGGTATTCATACATAGGTATATGTACTCTTCGAGACTTTTCCAGAGTCTAGTAGGACTCTTCCCTGTAGGGGGCAGGAAGCTCTAACATGGTTTATAGTTAGTTGAAAAGATGTATAACGGTAACATCTTAGGTCTCTAGGTCTAGTCGACCGGGAAAAATTACATCCGGGGAGTACGGCACGTTCTGAGAATCCACAGATACAGTAATGCTCTGGTACACTTCCATCAGGACGACATGGCTTGAGCCCAAAAAACGGATTTTGAGCGAAGCAAAAAATCTATTTTTGGGTGAGATGGCCATGTCGTCCTGATGGACCCGCCCTTGCCTTTCTAAGAAAGGGCTGTAGGACCCCTCCCTACATACAGTATCTGTAGCACCTCGTGTACGCTACAAGGAATACAGATGGCGCCAGGATTGGCGCCAGGCACGCATACGAATCGGAGGATAGGGAAGCCTTGGGAGCGGCCCCCCCCCCCCCCCCCTTTTTCTTTCCCGAATTCGTTTCTTGCCAATCCCTCCTACGAGACAAAATCTCTGTCCAGGATGCAGATTGCCATGTGGCGTGTCAAGAATACGTCCTCTGATATGTCGCGATATCCCTTTCACGAGGGATACTCGCTCCAGGAGTTAGAATTCTGGTACCCTAAGGTAAATTCTCTGG
>NC_090737.1:11367083-11369583 GCF_036898095.1 Palaemon carinicauda
AATTATTAAACTATATTTTGATTTCCTTCCTAAACGCGACGACGTAAAAAAGAAAGAAAAAATAAATAAATAAATAAAATTGTGAAGACCATAAAGGTTTAGCAGAAAATAGGAGAGGAGAAATGGAATCCAGAAAAGGATTGTTCTTAAGCTCCTTAAATGTAATGAGCCGGGGTTGGGTAAGACCCAACATGACATCAAGGAGGGTAATGGAGACGGTAGAAGGACCTTTTAAAACGCCTCTTTAAGGGCGCTTCCTCGCCCTTTCCGTATCCGTCGGTAGGGAGGAGATGGAGGAGAGGGAGTGGATGGGTAGGGGAAGATCCCTAACAGCTAGACCTGACCTAATTATGTGGCGTTAATATCCTGGATAATGTGATTAGCAGTCTTGGTGAACCCTACCACGACCATGCACGACTTGAGTCAATTTTTTTCCCAAGAAGTGTTATTTTAACTTTCTTACGTTAATCAATGCATTGTGAAGAACAGGTTCGGTATATTCTGTACTACTATTATTACTACTACTACTACTACTACTACTACTACTACTACTACTACTACTACTACTACTAAAAAATTTCGTCAGCGTCCATTCATTTTCAATACTACTTCTACTAGCACAACAACTACTACTACTACTACTGCCACCATTATTATAATTTTATTCCAGTTAGCTTCCTTTTATTTTCAATACTACTACTACAATTACTAATAATACTATAACTATTACTGCTACTGCTACTGCTACTACTACTACTACTACTACTACTACTACTACCATTATTATCAACATTTTTTCGTCAACGTCCTTTCATTTTCAATACTACTTCTACAACAACAACAACAACACAACAACAACAACTACTACTACTACCACCACTATTATCAAAATAAATTTCCAGTCAGCAACCTTTCATTTTCAATACTAGTTATACTATAACTACTACTACTACTAACACTACTACTACTACTCCTACCAGTATTACTTCAATGTCGTTATTCCTTCTCTTTTTCTTAAGGATGATGCACAAATAGAAAACCAAAACTTCGACGTAAAAAAAATATATATATATAGTTACATAAACTACTGCCTAACTACAAAATACGCTTACGCTTATTATAACATTAAGTTTCGTTTTATTCGTAAACATGACTCCATAATGAATGTTTTATACAGTACACATTGTATAATTCACAGCCTAATGAGTGCTGACGGCTTATTTACATATATAAACATTTTAAAAGCAGATTTATTTTCCTATTTTCAGCAAAACTCGTAATCGCCCCAGCATAATAGAGAGAAAGTATCTGGGTACACATACACTCACTCACTCACTCACACACACACACACACACGCACACACACACATATGTATATATATATATATATATATTATATATATATATATATATATATATATTATATATATATATATATATATATATAAATATATATATATGTGTGTGTGTGTGTGAGTATATATATATAATACATATACATATATATATATATATATATATATATATATATATATATATATATATATAATATATATATATATAATATATATATACTGTATAATGGTAAGAGCGTATCAAGAGAGGTAACATTTGGAAGCCAAATCAGCGGGTTGTAGTTAGGAACGGGGAGGGGGCTTAAAGGATTGAATCTGTGTGCGTGTATATATATATATATATTATATATATATATATATATATATATATATATATATATATATATATATATATATATATATGTGTGTGTGTGTGTGTGTGTGTGTGTGTGTGTGCGTGTGTGTGTGTGTGTTTGTGTGTGCGTGTCAAAATCTTTAACACTTTGACGGTTCGGGTACACCAGCAGTAACAATACTTACTACGGTCCATGTAATAAAAATAGCAATAATAATATTATAAAAACAATATCTATAATAATAAAAATAATAATAACAATAATAATACTACTACTACGAATAATAATAATAATAATAATAATAATAATAATAAATAATAAAAATAACAATAAAAATAATAATAATAATAATTATAAAAACAATATCAATAATAGTAAAAATAATAATAATAACAATAATAATGATAATAATAATAATAATAATAATAATAATAATAATAATAATAATAATAATAATAATAATAATAATAATAAAAAAGAATAACTATAACAATAATAATAATAAAAATAATAATAATAATTATAATAATAATAATCAACAGACACAAAAAAAAGCACTGTAATTATCTATTGGGTGAAATTCCGCAACTTATAAAAGACCACATTAATCAAGTAGCCTACCTCAAAAGGAGTTGTGGGCCACGTCAATTTTTCTTTCAGATCCAGGGGCTGAGATTTTCTAATTTGACTGAGCAGTTGAATAAACGCTTCATTAGCAGGCCACCATTAGAGGAGAACTCTAACAATAGTAACCACTTTTTCCATGTCCTGTTAAGAGATCTGTTCCTTTTCTCATAAATCTGTTATAGA
>NC_090737.1:11385018-11400018 GCF_036898095.1 Palaemon carinicauda
CTCTCTCTTCGGAGAGTTTAATCTCATGCTCCTACATTTATTCAGTTTTCCATAATTCATGAATTTATCATAATGAAGGAAGAATAAATTCCTTATTCTCTCTCTCTCTCCTCTCTCTCTCCCTCTCTCTCTCTCTCTCTCTCTCCTCTCTCTTCTCTCTCTCTCTCTCTCTCTCTCTCTCGGACAATTCAATCTCATCCTCCTACATTTTATTCAGTTTCTCATAATTCACCAAAATTTATCACGAGGGAAAAATAAAATTATCCCTATATTTCTCTCTCTCTCTCTCTCTCTCTCTCTCTCTCTCCTCTCTCTCCTCCTCTCTCCTCTCTCTCCTCCTCTCTCTCCTCTCTCTCTCTCTCTCTCTCTTCTGGACAGTTTAATCTCATCCTCCTACATTATATTCAGTTTCCCATAATTCAGGAGTATATCACAATGAAGGAAAAATAATATTCCATATATTCTCTCTCTCTCTCTCTCTCTCTCTCTCTCCTCTCACTCTCTCTCTCTCTCTCTCTCTCTCTCTCTCTCTCTCTCTCTCACCCTCGGATAGTTTAATCTCATGCTTCTACATTTTATTCAGTTTCCCATAATTCACGAATATATCACAATGAAGGAAAAATAAAATTCCTTATAGTCTCTCTCTCTCTCTCTCTCTCTCTCTCCTCTCTCTCTCTCTCTCTCTCTCTCTCTCTCTCTCTCTCTCTCTCTCTCCGGACAGTTTAATCTCATGCTCCTACATATTATTCAGTTTCCCATAATTCACGGATATATCACAATGAAGGAAAAATAAAATTCCTTATACTCTCTCCTCTCTCTCTCTCTCTCTCTTCTCTCTCTCTCTCTCTCTCTCTCTCTCTCTCTCTCTCTCTCTCTCTCTCCTCGGACAGTTTAATCTCATGCTCCTACATTTTATTCAGTTTCCCATAATTCACGAATATATCACAATGAAGGAAAAATAAAATTCCTTATATTCAGTCACTCAACTGGCTTTATGGGAGACCACACAAAAGCCATCAACCTTTTTCAGTGGGGACCCCCAATTCTATTTCTTGCGTTCCCTCTCTATTCCCTTACTTCTCCGATTTCTGTTCCCCTTCGTTTCTCTCATCTATCCTTTCTTTCTGCTCATCTATAACCATTCTATTCCTGAATGTATCTTCCTACTTTCCTCACATCATTTACATATATTTTCATCCGTGTTCATCTTTATCTTTCTCTATCTTTCCCTTTACCTTACTCAATCCCCTCTTAATCTTCTATTTTCATCATTTCCTCATTTAATTTCCGTCTGTTCCACATTCGCCATCCCCTAGTTCTTTTTAGCCCATTTCTCTCCTTATTCCCATTCGCTTCCATCCATTTCTTATCCGTTTCTCTCTTTGCCTCCATCCATTACTTATCTCTTTCCCTCTTTTTCCCCTCGCTCCCATCTTCCTGCCCGAGGTAGCCATTTGCCAATCCCACACTCGTCCCTTTCAAATAAAAAACAATTAGGCTACAGTCCATCTCTCTCTCTCTCTCTCTCTCTCCTCTCTCTCTCTCCTCTCTCTCTCTCTCTCTCTCTCTCTCTCCTACTGCATCCGTTTTCCCCCTCTTCCAAATTAGCATGTCCCCCTCAGTGCCAGCAGCACGGTGTCTCCCCTTCTTCCATGCATTATTCCCTTCCTCGGCCCTTACCGTAAAATCATGTCAACATTCAACGTCTTGCCATCGTTGACACTTAACGCTCCATCTTCTTCTCTCCGCCGACTGTATTGAACCCTGCAGCTAGTAATTAGGATATGGATGAAAGGGGGAAAAAAAAGGGAACAAACCACATCATTTCCCTTTTAATTTCCAGGGTTTTAGGAGGGAAAGGAACAAGGAATTACAACTTCATTGTTCTCTACTAGCCTCAAAAGCTTAAGAACGTGGAAGGAGGAATAACTTTAATACTACTTCTCCGTTCGAAGGTTTAGGAAAGCAGGAATGAAGCGTTCAAATTACTAAATTATAATGTTTAAAGTCTGGCAAGAAAGGGGGAACGAAATCATTTATTCACGATGGCTTTGGAAGATGTATAACTACACCAGGTCATTGGGATAATCAGGGTTCGAGAAGACATAACAGGAGAACTTCACTATTTCAATATTTGCAAATGGATAAGCACACTATTATTATTATCATTATTATTATTATTATTATTATTATTATTATTATTATTATTATTATTATTATATTATCAATTGCCAAGATACAACCTGAGTTGGAAAAGCAGGATGCTATAAGCCCAGGGGCTCCAACAGGGAAAATAGCCCAGTGAGGAAAGGAAACAAGGTCAAGTAAAATATTTCAAGACCAGTAAAGATATTAAAAAATATATCCCATATATATATATATTATATATATATATATATATATATATATATATATATATATATATATATATATATATATATGATAAAAACTTTAACAAAAGCGGAAAAGAATTAAAATACAATAGTGTGCCTGAGTGTACCCTCAAGCTAGAGAACTCTAACCCAGACAGTGGAAGACCATGGTACAGAGGTTATGGCACAACCCAAGACTAGAGAACAATAGCTTGATTTTGGAGCGTCCTTCTCATGTAATTTATATCTAGTTCGATTCACTTTATGAGAAATAAGAACTGCATCACTTCAATTGTATACTAAAAGTTTTACGATAATGAAAGAATATCTAAACTTTATTTTCTTTTCTATTGACTGAAATGGAGGATTAAGTGAAATGCTTGCCTCCAATTTTTTAGATATAAAAAGGAAAGGGGAGGATGAACTACTGAGTTACCTTCTTGCTACAAACTATCAGGATGAGCATCTGACACTATTATATAATTATATTCCATTTATAAATATATAGGAAAATAAGGTTGACTTATGCATATATCTCCCTAGTATTGAGACGTTTTGTTGAAAGAAAATTAGCCCCGGTACTTTCCTACAGGATTTAAATATTTAAAGGTCATTCATGAATGGCAGAGGTAAGGGACAGTGACATTGCCCTTTCAAGCAGGAAAATGCCCAAGAAGCTGACCATATTACATCTAATCAGCGCCCAAGCACCCTCTCCACCCAAGCTAGGACCAAGGAGGGCCCGGCAAGGGCTGCTGATAGACCTATAGGCTCCCTCAAACCCAACCATCCTTAGCTCACAAGAAAGATGAGGTTTCTACGACCAAGGTACTAACGAATTGGAGCGAGACTCGAACCCCAGTTGGCAATCACCAGACAAGGACGCTACCACCAGGCCACCTCAACCCAAACCTCCTTTTCTGTTCCTTTTTTTCTATTCTATTTTATATTTTTCTCCCTGTTCCTTCTGAGCGCTGCTGGAACTCGAACCCCAGTCTGGCAATCACCAGACAAGGACGCTACCACCAGGCCATCTCAACCAAAAACCTCATTTTCTGTTCCTTTTTCTATTCTATTTTAATATTTTTCTTCCCTGTTCCTTCTGAGCGCTGCTGGAATATGCGTATTAGCATATATTACGGCGTTCTAATCTTGTGTAATGTTTCACCCAGACTGTTATGAGACTCCAGGGGGATCCAGAGAGGGTGATGTGGAATCTGTATAACTGTTCTATTAATAACAATTGCACACTTGGGAATGAAAAAATTAAGACGTTCTTTTACTTAACAGACACATCGCAAGCATCTTCAGTCCGTGTTCTCTAAAAGGTGAAATTGTTACCATGACTGTTAGAGGTAATGAGTGACTGCAAAAGAAATAAAGTCGAAGATATTATTATAATATTATTATTATTATTATTGTTGTTGTTGTTGTTGTTGTTTGAGTTATTATTATTATTATTATTATTATTAGCTAAGCTACAACCCTAGTTGGAAAAGCCGGATGGGTACAAGACCCAGGGCTCCAGCAGGGATAAATAGCCCAGTGAGGATAGGAAATAAGGAGAAGTAATGAACAAATAAAATAAAGTATTTTAAGAACTTCAAAAGTTCAAAGTTGGAGCAAATGCTTTTTTGTTGATCAGGCGGACATGAGTCTTTTTGTAGTTTATTTATGACATATTTGTTTTTGATGTTGTTAATAGTTTATATATGACATGTCTGTTTTGACGTTGTTACTTATTTTAGAATGATTTATTGTTAATTTGTTCTCTTCATTTATTTATTTCCTTATTTCCTTTCCTCACTGGGCTATTTTTCCCTGTTGGAGCCCCTGGGCTTATAGCATCTTGCTTTTCCAACTAGGGTTGTAGCTTGGATAGTAATAATAATAATAATAATAATAATAATAATAATAATAATAATAATAATAATAATAATAATAAGAAGAACCGTAACAACTATAAAATAAATATTTCATATACACACGATAAAAACTTCAAAACAAAAAACAAGAGGAAGAGAAATAAGATAAATTAGTGTGCCCGAGTGTACCCTCAAGCAAGAGAACTCCGCCAGTGGAAGACCATTCGGTTATCATTATATACTAGGAGTTTGTCTTATCAAATCAAAACAAACAAATCGACAACCAACAATCTAAAATAAATTTGTCAATATGCAAAACGTAAATCAACATGACAGAAAAGGCTAATAAATTTCCTATTTTTCATCCCATTTTATCAAATTTTACCCAGTTGCAACTTATGATCGCCTTCCACTAAGATATATCGACCCTTATCACGTAAGCAAATCTTTCCAAAATAAATTAATAAAAATCTAAATAAAAGTTAAGAAACTTACTTTTTGGGACTGTAGGTTCTAGAGAGAGAGAGAGAGAGAGAGAGAGGAGAGAGAGAAGAGAGAGAGAGAGAGAGAGAGATGAGAGAGAGAGAGAGAGAGAGAGAGAACAAATCAAAATATCTAAATGAATAAGTTCAAAAACTTACTTTTTTGCACAGGAGGTTCCATATATATATATATATACTATATATAGAGAGAGAGAGAGAGAGAGAGAGAGAGAGAGAGAGAGAGAGAGAGAGAGAGAGAGACGAGAGAGAGAGAGATGAGAGAGAGAGAGAGAGAGAGAGAGAAATTATAAATATAAATAAAAAAAGTTAAAAACTTACTTTTTTGGACTGTAGGGGACAGAGAGAGAGAGAGATGAGAGAGAGAGAGAGGAGAGAGAGAGGATGAGAGAGAGAGAGAGAGAGAGAGAGAGAAATCAAAATATCTAAATGAATAAAAGTGCAGAAACTTACTTTTTTGCACAGTAGGTTCTATATATATATATATATATATATATATATATATATATATATATATATATATATATATATATATATATATATATATATATATATACATATATATATATATATAAGGAGAGAGAGAGAGAGAGAGAGAGAGAGAGAGAGAGAGAGAGAGAGAGAGGAGAGAGAGAGAGAGAGAGAGAGAGAGAGAAAATCCACATAAATAAAAGTTCAGAAACTTACCTTTTTGGAATGTAGGTTAGAGAGAGAGAGAGAGAGAGAGAGAGAGAGAGAGAGAGAGAGAGAGAGAGAGAGAGAGAGAGAGAACTGTGCTATATCATTGATATAAATTCTACGTCTTAGTGGATAATCGAGATGAAGAAAGAATCAAAAGGGTAAAAGGAATTAAAACCAAGAGAATGATAACTCACTGGCTATCATTTCCTCCTGGCAAAAACCCATTTAGATAAAGCCCCCGCAGAATTACACCAATGTGTAATATCGCATGCAGTGGGGGAAAACTGCAGTTATCAGGTTTTAATGCTTTGGAGTTGGCGCCCCCCCCCCCCCCCCCCCGGGGGGGGGGCACAGTTGTAATGTATATCTCTAATTGCAATAATAAATCCACTGACTTGTGACCTAAAGCACTACAGACTTGCAGTGATATCTGAGTGCTTTTGTTCGTTTGTCATTAATTCATAATATAAATAGTTTAAAAAAATGTCGTAAAAATGCTTCCTCTCCTAAGGGAAGATTTATATCACTAATAGTTTTAGTTGGCATAATAATGATGTTACAGCTGAGGAGAGAGAGAGAGAGAGGAGAGAGAGAGAGAGAGAGAGAGAGGAGAGGAGAGAGAGAGAGAGAGAGAAAACCGCTTCCACTACGAATGTAACGGTTTATATATTTTAGTTGGCACAATCATGATCTTAATGCTATCAAAAAGATTGAAAAACTATGTTATTACCATCATTTGTATCATTATTACTTGCTAAGTCACACCCCCTAGTTGGAAAAGCAGGATGCTTTAAGCCCAAAAGCTCCAACAGGGAAAATAGCCCAGAGAGGAAAGGAAATAAGGAAATAAACTACAAGAGAAATATGGATAATAAAAAATATATTAGGAACAGTAACAACGTGAAAATATTGCAAGAATGCAATACAAAAAAAAAAAAAAAAAAAAAAACACGAGGTAGCGAAATGCTAAAGTAACAACATAGAGAGATTTATTACATCTTGCTAAGCTAGAACTCGTTGACCTTGGAAAATTTTAGTCCTAGATTTTCTTGACCTCGATAAAGGCAGTCCTTGAAATGACGACAGCGATGTCGTAGCATTTCTAGACAAAAAGAAACAGAAGACCGAGAGGTGGTAACGTCCCTGACTGGTGAACGCCACATTGGGGTTCGAGTCCCGCTCAAACTCGTTAGTTTCTTTGATCGCTACAATCTCATCATCCTTGTGAGTTAAGGGGAAGCCTATAGGTCTACCCTGCTGTGTCATCAGCAGCCATTGCATGGCCCTCCCTGATCCTACATTGGGTGGAGAGGAAGCTTGAGCGCTGATCATATATATTATGGCCAGTCTCTAGCCTAAAGGTCTATCTGCTGATTCATCAGCAGCCATTGCCTGGCCCTCCCTGGTCCTAGCTTGGGTAGAGAGGAAACTTTTATCGCTACAACCTCACCATCCTTGTGAGCTAAGGGTGGGATGTTTGGGGGGAGCCTATAGGTCTATCTGCTGAGTCATCAGCAGCCATTGCCTGGCCCTCCCTGATCCTACATTAGGTGGAGAGGAAGCTTGGTCCAGTCTCTAGGGCATTGTCCGGCGTGCTAGGGCAATGTCACTGTCCATTGCCTATGATATTCATGAACGGCCTTTAAACCTATATAAGAGAAATGTAAGAAACTTCCTTTTACAGTAAATAAAAATATAAGGTTTTATCTATTAAAAACATATCTATGTCCAGTCTCAAATGACTTATAATTGAGTTCCCATAACCCTAATAAATTTTTCTTGTGCAAATATGAAAATGAAAACTACAAGAACCGTTTTAATAAATAGATATAAACGAAACAATTTATCTTCCTCTATGCTCTATCAAAAACACCTCTCTAATCAACGAACCTATTTAAAGAAAATAAATGTTTTTAAAAAACCTTTTGCGAGATCCAGCCTGATTCCTATCTGTATTCCGAGATACCAAAATGGAAGAGTCAAGGTTCAAATTGAATTATATTAACTGCCGGATCATTCGATGACGAGAGAAGTTGACGCAACTTGATATTCTATTTTATCTCTCGACCCAAGCAGCATTAAAACCCGAACCACGACCGACTTCAAGGTTATCTGAAATGACTTTCAAGGAAGCAACGACCCTATAAATGGAGATATCTTGATAGCCTTTGAAATCTTTCTTCAAATACGATTTTATTTCAATATATTTCATAAACATGTTGATCTAGACTCTAGAGTCTGACACTGTAACCTCTCAGCGTAAAAGCAAGGTTTGAAAACATTTCGAAAGTCCAGCTTCCTTTAAGTTAACCTGGTATTTATCTATATATTAATACGATAGCGTGTGTGTTCATTTATTTTGTGTCCCGCTTTAAAGAAAACGGAAATAATTTCATGGTATACTCTTGCAAATTTACATTAGACTTTGATCACTTAACCAAAGCACATCTTATACAGTTTTCCCAATTTTGTCTTTAGCACCGGACTCTTTTCCTAAATATTCAACAAAAAAATGAGTTCTATCAATTTCCATAACCTAGATTATAAAATTAATCTCGGGGCTTTTCGTTTAACGACTAATCCGTTCTTATTGTATGATGAAGGGTACATGGAGATGGTTTGGGCATGCTCTTCGCACTCCCCAAGAGAGAATAGTTCACCAAACGTTCAATTGGGCTCCACAAGGGGCTATAAGAGTTGGAGGACCCAGGCCAGCATGGCTGAGGACCATCTTGATAGCCTTTGAAATTTTTCTTCAAAAACGATTTTATTTCTATTTCATAGACTCTACAGTGTGACACTATAACCTCTCAGAGTGAATGCAAGGTTTGAAAACATTTAGAAAGTCCTGCTTCCTTTAACATAACCTGATAAATTATTGAAAATAAAGATATTAAATTTTCCAGCGTGTAAAGCGATACGCATATATCATAGAATCCTTTACAACAACCTTAAACGATACACATATATTATAGCATCCTTTACAACAACCTTAAACGATACACATATATCATAGCATCCTTTACAACAACCCTGAACGATACACATATATTATAGCATCCTTTACAACAACCTTAAACGATACACATATATCATAGAATCCTTTATAACAACCCTAAATGATACACATATATCATAGCATCCTTTACAACAACCCTAAACGATACACATATATCATAGAATCCTTTACAACAACCCTGAATGATACACATATATCATAGCATCCTTTACAACAACCCTAAACGATACACATATATCATAGAATCCTTTACAACAACCCTAAATGATACACATATATCATAGCATCCTTTACAACAACCCTAAACGATACACATATATCATAGAATCCTTTACAACAACCCTAAATGATACACATATATCATAGCATCCTTTACAACAACCCTAAACGATACACATATATCATAGAATCCTTTACAACAACCCTAAATGATACACATATATCATAGCATCCTTTATAACAACCCTGAACGATACACATATATCATAGAATCCTTTACAACAACCCTAAATGATACACATATATCATAGCATCCTTTACAACAACCCTAAACGATACACATATATCATAGAATCCTTTACAACAACCCTAAATGATACACATATATCATAGCATCCTTTACAACAACCCTAAACGATACACATATATCATAGAATCCTTTACAACAACCCTAAATGATACACATATATCATAGCATCCTTTACAACAACCCTAAACGATACACATATATCATGGAATCCTTTACAACAACCCTAAACGATACACATATATCATAGAATCCTTTACAACAACCCTAAATGATACACATATATCATAGAATCCTTTATAACAACCCAAAAGCGATACACATATATCATAGAATCCTTTTCAACCCTAAACGGACTCAAAGCTTACATTCCTCATGAGACCAACAACCCTAAAAGAACTTCTGTTGCTATGCGGGTTTTATCTCGAGGAACCCTGAAAAGAATCTAAACAAGCATAACAGATAAGAATTCGTTTCCGAAACTACAAATGTATTTTTTTCCTTTGAGTATTTTTTCTTTCATTCGGAATGTTTCAATTTCTTTTCATCTATCATGGTACTAGTTCGGAATGTTTTAATTTCTTTTTATCTCTCATGGTACTTATTCGGAATGATTCAATTTCTTTTTATCCATAATGGTACTTTTTAAAAAGGCAAAACTGATCTATACTTTTTTTTTTCCTTTTAGTATTTTGTCCTTCATTCGGAATGTTTCAATTCTTTTTATCCATAACGATACTTTTTAAAAAGGCAAAACTGATCTATACTTTTTTTTACTTTTAGTATTTTGTCCTTCATTCGGGATGTTTCAATTCTTTTTATCCATAATGGTACTTTTTAAAAAGGCAAAACTGATCTATACTTTTTTTACTTTTAGTATTTTGTCCTTCATTCGGAATGTTTTAATTTTTTTTATCTATAATGGTACTTTTTAAAAAGGCAAAACTGATCTATACTTTTTTTTTACTTTTAGTATTTTGTCCTTCATTCGGGATGTTTCAATTCTTTTTATCTATAATGGTACTTTTTAAAAAGGCAAAACTGATCTATACTTTTTTTTACTTTTAGTATTTTGTCCTTCATTCGGGATGTTTCAATTCTTTTTATCTATAATGGTACTTTTTAAAAAGGCAAAACTGATCTATACTTTTTTTACTTTTAGTATTTTGTCCTTCATTCGGGATGTTTCAATTCTTTTTATCTATAATGGTACTTTTTAAAAAGGCAAAACTGATCTATACTTTCTTATACTTTTAGTATTTTGTCCTTCATTCGGGATGTTTCAATTCTTTTTATCCATAATGGTACTTTTTAAAAAGGCAAAACTGATCTATACTTTTTTATACTTTTAGTATTTTGTCCTTCATTCGGGATGTTTCAATTCTTTTTATCCATAATGGTACTTTTTAAAAAGGCAAAACTGATCTATACTTTTTTTACTTTTAGTATTTTGTCCTTCATTCGGGATGTTTCAATTCTTTTTATCTATAATGGTACTTTTTAAAAAGGCAAAACTGATCTATACTTTTTTTTACTTTTAGTATTTTGTCCTTCATTCGGAATGTTTCAATTTTTTGTATCCATAATGGTACTTTTTAAAAAGGCAAAACTGATCTATACTTTTTTTTTACTTTTAGCATTTTGTCCTTCATTCGGAATGTTTCAATTTTTTTTATCCATAATGGTACTTTTTAAAAAGGCAAAACTGATCTATACTTTTTTTTTACTTTTAGCATTTTGTCCTTCATTCGGAATGTTTCAATTCTTTTTATCCATAATGGTACTTTTTAAAAAGGCAAAACTGATCTATATTTTTTTTTTTACTTTTAGCATTTTGTCCTTCATTCGGAATGTTTCAATTTTTTTTTATCCATAATGGTACTTTTTAAAAAGGCAAAACTGATCTATATTTTTTTTTTACTTTTAGCATTTTGTCCTTCATTCGGAATGTTTCAATTTTTTTTTTCCATAATGGTACTTTTTAAAAAGGCAAAACTGATCTATACTTGTTTTTACTTTTAGTATTTTGTCCTTCATTCGGGATGTTTCAATTCTTTTTATCTATAATGGTACTTTTTAAAAAGGCAAAACTGATATATACTTTTTTTACTTTTAGTATTTTGTCCTTCATTCGGAATGTTTCTATTTCTTTTTATCCATAATGGTACTTTTTAAAAAGGCAAAACTGATCTATACTTTTTTTTAGTTTTAGTATTTTGTCCTTCATTCGGGATGTTTCAATTCTTTTTATCTATAATGGTACTTTTTAAAAAGGCAAAACTGATCTATACTTTTTTATACTTTTAGTATTTTGTCCTTCATTCGGAATGTTTCAATTTCTTTTTATCCATAATGGTACTTTTTAAAAAGGCAAAACTGATCTATACTTTTTTATACTTTTAGTATTTTGTCCTTCATTCGGAATGTTTCAATTCTTTTTATCCATAATGGTACTTTTTAAAAAGGCAAAACTGATCTATACTTTTTTTTACTTTTAGTATTTTGTCCTTCATTCGGAATGTTTCAATTTTTTTTATCCATAATGGTACTTTTTAAAAAGGCAAAACTGATCTATACTTTTTTTTACTTTTAGTATTTTGTCCTTCATTCGGGATGTTTCAATTCTTTTTATCTATAATGGTACTTTTTAAAAAGGCAAAACTGATCTATACTTTTTTTACTTTTAGTATTTTGTCCTTCATTCGGAATGTTTCAATTTTTTTTCCATAATGGTACTTTTTAAAAAGGCAAAACTGATCTATACTTGTTTTTACTTTTAGTATTTTGTCCTTCATTCGGGATGTTTCAATTCTTTTTATCTATAATGGTACTTTTTAAAAAGGCAAAACTGATATATACTTTTTTTACTTTTAGTATTTTGTCCTTCATTCGGAATGTTTCAATTTCTTTTTATCCATAATGGTACTTTTTAAAAAGGCAAAATTGATCTATACTTTTTTTTACTTTTAGCATTTTGTCCTTCATTCGGAATGTTTCAATTTCTTTTTATCCATAATGGTATTTTTAAAAAGGCAAAACTGATCTATACTTTTTTTTACTTTTAGTATTTAGTCCTTCATTCGGGATGTTTCAATTCTTTTTATCTATAATGGTACTTTTTAAAAAGGCAAAACTGATATATACTTTTTTTTACTTTTAGTATTTTGTCCTTCATTCGGAATGTTTCAATTTCTTTTTATCCATAATGGTTTCTTTTTAAAAAGGCAAAACTGATCTATACTTTTTTTTACTTTTAGTATTTTGTCCTTCATTCGGAATGTTTCAATTTTTTTTTCCATAATGGTATTTTTAAAAAGGCAAAACTGATCTATACTTTTTTTACTTTTAGTATTTTGTCCTTCATTCGGGATGTTTCAATTCTTTTTATCTATAATGGTACTTTTTAAAAAGACAAAACTGATCTATACTTTTTTTCACTTTTAGTATTTTGTCCTTCATTCGGAATGTTTCAATTTCTTTTTATCCATAATGGTACTTTTTAAAAAGGCAAAACTGATCTATACTCTTTTTTTCCTTTTAGTAATTTGTCCTTCATTCGAAATGTTTCAATTCTTTTTATCTATAATGGTACTTTTTAAAAAGGCAAAACTGGTGTAGTACTATCCTTGTCCTTTTAAGTATTGCAATAACACAGACAAATCTCAATTCTTTCGGTACTATCTACATTTTCAAAAAATCCAACTTTCAGAAGGTTATAAATTTCTGAAATTAAGGCAATAACTACGAAACAGCAAATATTCAAACAGGAGAGAATTAAATATTTCCAATTCAACTAGTTACTTCCAGAGGTAATTAATAAAGATACAGAAGAATTAAGCTTTACTAACAGTCTTCAAGACTAATATACTTGATCTCATTCATATACGCTCCCGGCAGCAGCAGCAAAAAAAAAAAAAAAAAAAAAAAAAAAAAAAGAGAGAGAGAGAGAGAGAGAGAGAGAGAGAGAGAGAGAGAGAGAGAGAGAGAGAGAGAGAGAGTTGTATATTCCCATGTGTTCTTAGAACCTTAGCTAATACTTGTTAAGAGGATCCAGCTGGATTGAAAAGGATACATTTCTTGTTACAATAATTCGCTCCTCCAAATTCGAAATGAACTTCATGCTATGTTTCTTAGGTTTAGTATATTACTGAGCAGTAATGGATGAATCAGAGTTCCAACGAAATATCTAACAAAACAGCTGATTTCGTACCACAGTCTGCATTTAATGTGCAAAATGTACACGCTCCGGCAAAGCACTTACACTTGATCCCGAGGATAGTTTATATAGGAAGTATTTATTTTAGTGCCGTTGCTGTTCTTGAAATATTTACTTTTTCCTTCTTTCCTTTCCTTACTGGGCTATTTTTCCCTGTAGAGGCCCCTAGGCTTATAGCATCCTGCTTTTCCAATTAGGGTTGTAGCTTAGCAAATAATAATAATAATAATAATAATAATAATAATAATAATAATAATAATAATAACAAAGAAACAGAACCAATACTTATAATGAGTGACCTAAACAGTAGTTCACGTGATCATTCAAATCAAATTTAGGCCAATATTCGCTCATCCAAATGCAAACGGAACTTAATGCTAGGTTTGTTAGGTTTCGAGAGCCAATGAAAGATCTGATTTCGAACCTTATTCATCATCCATCATTCACTTTGCAAAGTAGGTAGTAGGTTGGCCAGGGCACCAGCCACCCGTTGAGATACTACCACTAGGGAATTATGGGGTCCCATGACTGGCCAGACAGTACTTCATTGGATCCTTCACTTTGCCTACACATACACCGAATAGTCTGGCCTATTCTTTACAGATTCTCCTCTGTCCTCATACACCTAGCAACACTGAGATTACCAAACAATTCTTCTTCACCTATGGGGTTAATTACTGCACTGTAATTGTTCAGTGGCTTCTTTCCTCTTGATAAGGGTAGAAGAGACTCTTTAGCTATGGTAAGCAGCTCTTCTAGGAGAAAGACACTCCAAAATCAAACCATTGTTCTCTAGTCTTGGGTAGTGCCATAGCCTCGGTACCATGATTCTCCACTGTCTTGGGTTAAAGTTCTCTTGCTTGAGGGTACACTCAGGCACACTATTCTATCTAATTTCTCTTCTTGTTTTGTTAAGGTTTTCATAGTTTATAAAGGAAATATTTATTTCACTGTTGTCACTGTTCTTAAAATATTTTATTTTTCATTGTTTCCTTTCCTCACTGGGCTATTTTCCCAGTTGGGGCCATTGGGCTTATAGCATTCTGCTTTTCCAACTAGGGTTGTAGCTTAACAAATGATAATAATGATAATAATAAATTAGTAGAATGAGAAACGGACTCGAAACCCAAACAGACGAAACTCTCAATAAAAATCTTTGAAGACTATCTAACAAAAGGGGAGAAAATGTGAATAACATTGAAAAGAGAAACTGACTGGAGGACGCCTGCACATCAATATCCAAGACAGGGACACGGTCCATCCGATGGCATCTCCTTGAATGCAGAGGGAATTTTACATGCCTGCTTGGCTGAAGGATATCTGAAGGATATCTGGCAAGGAACGGATTTCCGAGGATGTCCTCAACCCGAGTTCGCCCAAAGGAATAACAGATATATTCACACGCTGCTTGAAATGGACAGGGAGAAAATGTGGCTTGATTTTTTGTATATTAATGAGCTATGATGTTTTATTACAGAGTAGTACACTTTGTATTACATATTTGCGATAAAGATATTATTATTATTATTACTTGCTAAGTTACAACCCTAATTGGAAAAGCGGGATGCTATAAGCCCAGGGGGCTCCAACAGGGTAAAAAGTACAGTGAGGAAAGGAAAAAAAAGGAAAAATAAAATAGTTTAAAAAGGGTAACGGCATCAAAATAAATATATCCTATATAAACTATATAAACTTTAACAAAACAAGAGGAAGAGAATAGTGTGCCCGAGTGTACCCTCAAGCAAGATAGACTGATATATAAAAAAATTAATTAATTACAGAACAGTACGCTTTGTAATGAAATCCATATTCACGATAAAG
>NC_090737.1:11405018-11427518 GCF_036898095.1 Palaemon carinicauda
AGGAGAAAACGTTCGTCCAAATGATGTAAATAACTCGATATATAAGAAGTTTTCTTGAAGGCATTACTTTGGTGTTGCCTGAAAGGGTTTGCTTTGATAGTGTGATCTGCAAGCTAATTTCAAGTGTGCTATTTTTCCCGTTGGGGCCCCTGTGAAATAGCCCAGTGAGGAAAGAAAAAAAGGAAAAATATATTTTAACAACAGTAACATTAAAATAAACATTTCCTATATAATCTATAAAAAAAAAAAAACTTTTACATAAAAAATACAGTAGAAAAGCAAAATGAGAGGAGAATAGACGGAACAGACTATAACTGCACAACGAAAAGAAAATGTGGGAGACAAAATAATACGGATAAAAATAAAATTTTAAAACCTAAGTATATCAAACCACAATTTCCTACATCCCATGTTGAGGACATCAAGAAGAAAAAATCCTGATAATCTAGGAATATCATAAATGCAGGTCCCATTACGGTCTCTTCTAAATACGAGTCCCATTACGGTCTCTTCTCTAAATCCAGGTCCCGTCAAGGTTTCCTCAAAATCTGGGTCCCGTTACGGTCTCTACTCTAAATCCAGGTCCCGTCACGGTCTCATCTAAATCCGGGTCCCATTACTGTCTCTTCCAAATCCAGGTCCCGTCACGGTCTGCTCTAAATCTGGGTCCCGGCACAGTCTCCTCTAAATCCAGGTCCCGTCATGGTCTCCTCTCAATCCAGGACCCGTCACGGTCTCCTCTAAATTCATGTCCCGCCACGGTCTCCTCTAAGTCCAGGACCCGTCACGGTTTCCTCTAAATTTAGTTCCCGTCACGGTATCCTCTGAATCCAGGTCCCGTCACAATCTCCTCTAAATCCGGGATCCGTCACGGTCTGCTCTAAATCCAGGACCTGTCACAGTCTGCTCTAAATCCAGGTCCTATCACAGTCTACTCTATATCCAGGTCCCGTCACAGTCTCCTCTAAATCCAGGACCCGTCACGGTCTCCTCTGAATCCAGGTCACGTCACAATCTCCTCTAAATCCAGGAACCGTCACGGTCTTCTCTAAATCCAGGACCTGTCACAGTCTGCTCTAAATCCAGGTCCCGTCACAGTCTACTCTAAATCCAGGTCCCGTCACAGTCTCCTCTAAATCCAGGACCCGTCACGGTCTCCTCTGAATCCAGGTCACATCACAATCTCCTCTAAATCCAGGAACCGTCACGGTCTTCTCTAAATCCAGGACCTGTCACAGTCTGCTCTAAATCCAGGTCCCGTCACAGTCTACTCTAAACCCAGGTCCCTTCACAGTCTCCTCTAAATCCAGGACCCGTCACGGTCTCCTCTGAATCCAGGTCACGTCACAATCTCCTCTAAATCAAGGAACCGTCACGGTCTTCTCTAAATCCAGGACCTGTCACAGTCTGCTCTAAATCCAGGTCCCGTCACAGTCTACTCTAAATCCAGGTCCCGTCACAGTCTCCTCTAAATCCAGGACCCGTCACGGTCTCCTCTGAATCCAGGTCACGTCACAATCTCCTCTAAATCCGTTTCCCGTCACGGTCTGCTCTAAATCCAGGTCCCGTTACGGTCTCCTCTAAATCCAGGACCTGTCACGGTCTGCTCTAAATCCAGGTCCTGTCACAGTCTGATCTAAATCTAGGTCCCGTCACAGTCTCCTCTAAATCCAGGTCCTGTCCGGGTCTCCTCTAAATCCAGGTCCCATCACAGTCTCCTCTAAATCCAGGTCCTTTCCCGGTCTCCTCTAAATCCAGGACCCGTCATGGAGTCCTCTAAATACAGGTCGCATCACGGTCTCCTCTGAATCCAGGTCCCGTCACAATCTCCTCTAAATCTGGGTCCTGTCATGGTCTCCTATAAATCCGGGTCCCGTCACGGTCTCCTCTAAATCTAGGTCCAGTTACGGTCTGCTCTAAATCCGGGTCCCGTCATGGTCTCCTATAAATCCGGGTCCCATCATGGTATCCTCTAAATAGAGGCCTCGCCATGATCTCCTCTAAAACCAGGTCCCGTCAAGGTCTTCTCTAAATCAGGGTCGCGTCAAGATCTTCTCGTTTGAAGAGGGTCTATATTTCAAAGGGTACACTGAAGTTGAGTGTACGAAAAACCTAATAAGCCCTTGATTCATGATCGCAGGTAACGTGCGTATGGCAAGACAAATCTACAGGGTACACACATTTGGCAAACTGCCTAGCTGGCGAAGTAGATCCAACGGAATAACATTTCTATTGACGCATATTCTGAAAGATTGTGATGGTGTAAGTCGGCAAAAAAACCGGAAAGTGAATGTTGAAAGATATGAACAACGCCTTATTTCTTCTGATAAAAGTCCAGGTTTAATAAACATGTTAATTTAATTAAAAACGTCAATCTCAGGCAGAAAGAATCGTCGGACCAAATCGGCTTTTAAACAATTTTCCTGCCATTCCGACCGAGGTAAAACATCCTCTCTGTCACGCCGAACACCGTCTTTACATCAACTTTTATAGGTGTTATCGCACCACCAACAACATCTAAGTCTCCTCTCGTCTCCAGAGAACCAATAAAAGTCAACGTATCAATAACTTTCCTTTTGTAATCCGGGAAATGGCATTACCCACAAAGTCGCTTGTTTGATCTTTAAAATCTATCCTTTTTATCTGTAATCTTTTAATTTCATCTCTCACACTCTCTCTGTCTCTCTTAATCTTTTCATCTCTATCTCCCTCTTTCTCTTTTAATCTCTTAAATCTTTATTGCTTCTCCTCTCTTCATACGAAGGCTTCCAGGAACGGAAAGCAAGAAACTGAGCGATGAACTTTTCAAGAAAGTGAATGCTGATGATGGAAATATACTCGGTATTGGGTCTGCGCAAACACTTACTCAATGATTTCGGTGAGAAAACATAACCGCGTTGATTGATTCGCCCATTACTTTATAATATACGGTTTATACATAAAAAGTGGAAAATACCCTATACTGATATATTCATATACAAAATATATATGTATATATAATATACAGTATATATAAAATATATAAGTATATATAATATATATGCATATATATAATATATACACACACATATATATATATATATATGTGTGTATATATATACATATATATATATATATATATGTATATATATATATATATATACACACACACATATATATATATACATATATATGTATATATATATATATATATATATCATCGGTGAAGGTAGCGACAGCCAGTAATGAACGTACACATCATAGTGCGGACAGGGAAAGCGTTGGTTCCGAATATCATTTTTATCCCCGACGTTTCATGATTCTTAATCACATTGTTCAGGGCTACAAATACAACCTATACATAAAAATTAAGAAAAAGTTAAATTTTTTGTACAACTCCATTTAAAACAAAAAGAAAAAATAAAACAATAAGGTTCGAGTCCGCCCCCCTTGTTCCTAGCTTGAGCACTGATGATATGTTTATATGGTCAGTCTCTAGGGTATTGTCCTGCTTGCTAGGGCAATGTCACTGTCCCTTGCCTCTGCCATCCATGGGCAGCCTTTTTAAACCTATAAATATCATATGTTTAGGATAAAATATAAGAGAAGTAAAAGTGGGAAATGGGACATGACTATAGAGTAAGAATAAAGTAAAGAAAGGAACAGGAAGATAATTCAAAGGACTGAAATATCTAGATGAATAGTAAAAATTGCAATTGTAAATACAGTATATGTAAACAAAAATTATTTATGTAAATATACTATGATGTGCATAAGTTATAAATTGTAAGATTTTAAATGTGTATTTCATAATAAAAGATGAAAAAATGTAAAGATGACAAACAGTTATTATTAATAATAGATACAAAACTAGCCCATGACCATAGAACAAAAAAACTCTTATGGAAAAAAAAGTATATATCTTATCTATTTGACTTCCACCAAAAATTTTTTACTGTAAAAAAAAAAAATTCAACTATTTACCCAACTTCCATTTCTTAGTTCCATACAAAAGATATCAAACTCGCCTTTGTCACCTCCACAATGGCGACCTCATTGCAAACTTCCAGTTGAGAAATAAAAAAGGAAAAAAAAAAGTTATGAAGTCCTTAAAGGCAAAAGCATCATATTCTGTGGTCAAAAGTTTCCTCCATCACAAGAAGCATCAGGAACCCTAAAGTTATCTTTTTCAAAAAAACTGGGGTCATTAATCCTACTGGGAGACAGAACTACAACTGCTTATCTCAGGGCTTCTTAAGAAACTTTTTATTTTGGATAAAGAGAAAATTCTCTCTATTTCACTTCTCAAATTTTAAAAATAGTTAATTTTTCGACCTTGTATATGGGACATTCAATAAATTAATCTCGTATTATTTGCCTATTATATATAAGCGCATATATATATATATATAGATATATATATATATATATATATATATCTTTCCATTTTTATTTTGGATAAAGAGAAAATTCTCTCTATTTCACTTCTCAAATTTTAAATATAGTTAATTTTTCGACCTTGTATATGGGCCATTCAATAAATTAATCTCGTATTATTTGTCCATTACATATATAAATATATATATATATATATATATATACATATATATCTGTCCTTTTTGGTTTTAGATAAAGACAAAATTCTCTCTATTTCACTTCTCAAATTTTAAATATAGTTAATTTTTCGACCTTGTATATGGGATATTCAATAAATTTATCGCGTATTATTTGCCTATTATATATATATATATATATATATAAATATATATACACATATATATATATATATATATATATCTTTCCTTTTTTTGTTTTGGATAAAGAGAAAATTCTCTCTATTTCACTTTTCAATATTCTTAATTTTTCGACTTGGTTTATAGGATATATAAGAAATTAGTTTCGTATGACTCTCTCTCTCTCTCTCTCTCTCTCTCTCTCTCTCTCTCTCTTTTGCATGAGACTCAGGAAAGGAAGTAATTATAGACTCCAAGAAATTGATCATTTCCTAATATTTGCATACACACACACACTCTCTCTCTCTCTCTCTCTCTCTCTCTCTCTCTCTCTCTCTCTCAATTTTGTATTGGATGAAGGAAATTCTATTCATTTTTTCAATATACTTTTTCGACCTTGTACAGTATAAGGGACATTTAAGAAATTGATCATATCGTATGATTTGCTTACTCTCTCTCTCTCTCTCTCTCTCTCTCTCTCCTCTCTCTCTCAGATGAAGAAGAAGAAGAAAAATTAAAATATTCAGGAAAAAGAAATATCTTAGTCACTAAACTCTCCCCCACCCCCCCCCCCACCCCAAAAAAAATAAAAATAAAAATAAAAAAATACCCACCCAACCCTTCCTCATATCATCATATCCCAAATGGGATCTTTTCGGTTTGAGTGCCTATCGAATTTAAATGTTTTTTTTTATTCCAAAGTATGTATTTTGATGTGGAAAACCCTAAAATGATAACCATTTTGTGGAGAAATTATTTATTAACACTTAAATTGGCTTATATCAATCAATATCTTACTGAAATGCTGCGATTTCTCTGTGCGCTTTCTTGATTTTCAGGGCACTACTGAACCTAAGAAAACCCACCTAACCTAGCATAGGGGCCCTGTATCCCTACCTAGGCCTACCGGGGGGGGGGGGCCTCCGCCCCCCTGCGACCCCCCCTTAAGGCCACAGTGATTTTCGGGACACTACCGAACCTAATACAACCACCTAACCTAGGGCCCTGTACCCCTACCTAGGCCTAGCCCCTGCGAACACCCCCCCCCCCCTTACAGCCACTACCTATCACATCCATCAATAAATAATTTCTCCACAAAATGGTTATCATTTTTGGGTGTTCCACATCAAAATACATACATTGGAATAAAAAAAAAACATTAAAATTCGATAGGCACTCAAACCGAAAAGACCCCCCAAATGCAATGCCTACCAAAAAAAAAAAAAAAAAAAAAAAAAAAGAGAGAGAGAGAGAGAGAGAGAGAGAGAGAGAGAGAACAACTTTCAATAAAAAAAGAAGAAAAAGAAGAAAAAGAAAACTTTCAATAAATAAAAAAAAGGGAGCCAGATAAAAACTTATTAATGTCAAAGGATGTAGAAATTTTAGGGAAATAAATCAACAGGAATGAACTAAAAACTACTTGAAATCCCAATAATATTTTGTCTTGACAAGATTTTAAAGCTTACCATTATAACGAAAGAATGAAAATCACAGAGAATGGAACAATCTTTCCTCAAGTTAGTTATCAAAAGTAGTTTACATATAGCAAGATCAATTTTAACGTTGTTACTGATCTTAAAATATTTTGTCATTAGGCCTCATACATGTCCTTCCACACGCGTTTGTTTATGGACTTCCTATGCTAGTCTGTACCCGCAAATTATCTTAGTTCGTCAATCCATTGTTTTCTCTTTCTTCCCTTGCTTCGTTTGCAATCTTTTAGGGCACATTATGTTATTCGTTTTGTCTATTTATTATCCGTTATTCTCATTATATATCTTTTCAATCTCCTTTTCTATTTTTTGTTAGAATATTCTCCCCATTTTTTTTCCTTGGTATCCATGTTGCTCCTTATCTTTCTCTCGGTGTTATTCCCATCATTATTCTTTCCTAAGCACTCCTCAGGCATGAAGACCCAATCTCTCCAAAATTATTCATATCATGACTAAAAGTGTTATCAAGAATTTAGATTAGGGATTTGTAAGAATTAACATTAACGGGGAATATTTAACAACTTATGATTTGCATATGACATAGTTCTATCAAGTGAATCATGGGAGGAATTGCAAACGACGATAGAAGATTGGATAAAGAAAGCCGAAATGTAGAACCGACAATAAATATGAGAAAGACAGAAGCTAACACACACACACACACACACATATATATATATATATATATGCACACATATATACATATATATATACAATTGTATACACACACATTTATATATATATATATATATATAAATATATATGTATATATATATAAATATATATATGTACATATATATATATATATATATACACACACACACACACACATATATATATATATATATATATAATACTCCTTAACCTCTCACCACCCGCTAATCTTTTGATACCATTACAAAAAAAAAATGAACGCAGGTAAATCCCTTAACCACGGTCGTGAAACTGGAATCACAGGCCAAAACATTCAAACTATGCACCAATATAGCCAAACTATGAATAGTTTGTAAGAGTAAAAGCTTGGCGGATGCTGTTTTGGTATGCGATCGCATTTAAGGGCGTGATCTCAGAAATTAAAAATGGAGTAATTACTCAGTGTCCATAAAATGTACAATGCACAAATAGTAATATTTTTGAGTAATTATTCCATTTTTAATTTAGTATATATTTTGATTTTCTGAGTTCACTCCATAAATGTTATCACATACCACAAAAAAAAAAAATCAAAATGGAGTAATTACTCAAAACTGTCCATAAAATATACAATTCACAAATAGCGATATTTTTTTAGCAATTATTCCATTTTTAATTTAGTAAATACTTTTGAATTTCTCAAAACACCCCCATAAATGAGATCGCATAAGACAAAAAAATCAAAATGGAGTAATTACACAAGATTGTCCATGAAATATACAATTCACAAATAGTGATATTTTTGAGTAATTACTCCATTTTTAATTTAATATATATTCTTATTTCACGAGATCACTCTATAAATGTGATCGCATACCACAAAAAAAAAAAAAAAATTCAAAATGGAGTAATCACTCAAAAGTGTCCATAAAATATAAAATTCACAAATAGTGATATTTTTGAGTAATTATTCCATTTTCAATTTAGTATATATTTTGAATTTCTCAGATCACTTCATCAATGAGATCGCATACCAAAACAGCAACGCTTACAAAGATCTGGCAGTAATCTTAGCCTTCTAAAAACGTTTAAAACGTTATAGATGCAGTATAGGCAAGGATCTTGCAGTAATTTTAGTCTTCTAAAAGATTTCTAAACATATTGGCGCATGTGGGTTCGGAGTGTCAAAATACCAACAACTTTCCTTGTGTTACTCAGTCATTTGCTGCAGCTTTTCAAACGTGTGTGTGTGTGGGTGTGTGTGTGGGTGTGTGTATGTGTGTGTATGTGTGTGTTTGTGTATGTGTGTGTGTTTATGTTTGTGTGTGTGTTTATGTTTGTGTGTGTGTTGTTAACTCGAAAATAAATATCTAATATGACTTAATTAGTTTTCAGTATAGCACCTCATTTATTCTTTTGGAAAAACAACCAAAACCAAATATTTCATCATGCAAAAACTTAATTTCCAAAATGTGATATCTTCCAATAACAAGAATTTATCTTACAAATTGCATAAGTACTACTCAAGGTTAAAAGGCCGCTCATGAATGGCACAGGCAAGGGACAGTGACATTGCCTTAGCAAGTAGGACAATGCCCTAAAACTGACTATATATATATATATATATATATATGATCAGCGCCTAAGCCCCTTTCCACCAAAGCTAGGACCAAGGAGGGCCACGCAATGACTGCTGATGACTCAGCAGATAGACCTATACGCTACCCCCAAACGCCCAATTCTAAGCTCACAAGGATGGTAAGGAACAAACAAGTTTGAACAGGACTCGAACCCCCATCTGGCGTTCAAGAGTCAGAGATGTTTCCACATCGGCCACCACAGCCCTTACTTTATTATTATTGTTATTATTATTATTATTATTATTACTTGCTAGGCTACAGCCCTCGTTGAAAAGGCAGGATGCTATAATCCTAGGGGCTCCAACAGTAGAATAGCCCAGTGAGGAAAGGAAACAAGGAAAAATAAAATATTTTAAGAAGAGTTACAACATTAAAATAATTATCTCTTATATAAGCAGATAGACCTATATGCTACTCCCAAACGCCCCATTCTAAGCTCACAAGGATAGTGAGGTTGCATGGACCAAAGGAACAAACAAGTTTGAACAGGACTCGAACCCCCGTCTGGCGTTCAACAGTCAGGGATGTTTTCACATTGGCCACCACAGCCCTTACTTATTATTATTATTATTATTACTTGCTAGGCTACAGCCTTCGTTGAAAAAGCAAGATGATATAATCCCGTGGGCTCCAACATGGAAAATAGCCCAGTGAGGAAAGGAAACAAGGAAAAATAAAATATTTTAAGAAGAGTAACAACATTAAAATAATTATCTCCTATATAAACTATAAGAAACTTTAAACAAATAAGTTTAAACGAAAGATATTCAGTTTGACAGATAATGTTATGTTTACGACAGCCGGTGTACTTAAGAGGTACCGTTAATGGCCACTAAAATGTAATGGACGGTTTTGGCCATCAAAAGAGCAAGATAATATTTCCCCTATTTTCTTCCAACTTACTCTTCTCCTTCTTCACTTTCAGTTTCTCTCTTACTCTGCGGAGAGACTGGCTTTAATCTATCCATACGTATGCAAAATGTGGATACTACAATAGAATTAATAGTTGTCTTCTTTTATTATTACAATTATTATTATTACATGCTATGCTTCAACCCTAGTTGGAAGAGCAGGATGCTACAAGCCAAAGGGCTCCAACAGGGAAAATAGCCCAGTGAGGAAAGGAAACAAGTAAAAAAAAATATTTTAAGAACAGTAACAACATTAAAACCCTTTAAAATGAATTTGAATATCTTCCTAACCCTATAACAATACCAGAGAAGATAGGAGGAATCAGCATAAAATAGGTCAATCATTTTCACAATTACAAAAATAATTCGAATCTCCTTACAATACTGCAGGCGAGAACCAGAAAAAAATACGACCAAAAGTTTTATTTAAAATGAAAAACAATTGATGCCTTGGAGATTATCTCAATGTGAAATAAGGACCTTAAAAATGCAAAATAAATATCTATATTTGGATAAATTTTCGGATATAATGTCGGTCTGTAAAGCATTTACAGTAAACTCCACTGTACTTAATAAGATTGAGAGGACCTGGATAAAGGATATTCAGAATGGGAAGGAGTTTTTATCCATTTTTATAGAAAGGATTCAACATTTGAGAGGCAGTCCTATCAAGTCCTAACAATTACAGTGCAGAAACCCCTTGAGTGAAGAGGAATTGCTTGGTAATCAGTGTTGTCAGGTGTATGAGGAAACAGGAAAATATGTAAAGAATAGGCCAGAATATGCATTGTGTTTAGGCAAAGAAAAATGAACCGTAACCAGAGAAGCATCCAAAGTAGTACTGTCTGGCCAGTCAAAACACCGCATAACTCTCTAGCCGTAGTATCTCAACAGGTGGTTGGTATCCTGGCCAACCTACTACCTACATTGTGACTTGATGAATAACTGCAAGACAAATAATCACATCTATTTCCATTTTTTTCTTTTTATGAAATCCAGGCGTTACTTCAATAACATGATATCTTTAATACAAAGTCAATATAATCTACTAAGCTCATATTCTACAGCTTAAAACGCATGTCAGTAAGTTAAGAACAACGCAAAAATAGAGAGAGAGAGAGAGAGAGAGAGAGAGAGAGAGAGAGTGTAATTATGAAGAGCTTGACTTAACGCCACTCTCACGAATCACGATTTATTCCACAGGAAATTAGTAGTGAAGAAAAAAGGTGAAAATTATAATTTGTGCAATAACTGCTAATGCTAAGAAATTGCATAATGCATAATCTTAGTTTACTCCTACTACGAGTAAAGAAAAACAGGAAGTTATTAGATTACTCAAAAAATCAATTGCCGTTCTGCACAATATGCTTGCGGTATAAAATTATCCTACTTCAATAGCTAGGATAATTAGTATTTTCCATGTTTTATAATTGCACCCCAAGGGATAACTTATGCTTCTTAAATATTAATTTTGTAAAGGCAAGGCCTTGATCTCCTTTAAAAAGAAAAAAAAAAATTTCTTTTTTTTTACCCTTAAGGTCATACATGGGAACAATTTTTTCGTTCTATCATTTTACTGCTTTCTTCATAAAGTGAGTTGCATGGGTTAATTAGAGACTGAAACTTACCTGACACGTAAATTGTCGAGGCACTGCCTCTCCCGCACAACCTTTCTTATTCTTTTCGTTATTCGCAGAGTTTTAGAAACAAGCCCATTGCTAGTTCCCTCCAGAAAAGGAATAATCCTGAAAACACAAGTCGCTCGGAGTATGACAAGAGAACTCACCTCCTGGAAGTCAAAAAAAAAAAAAAAAAAAAAAAAAAAAAAAAAAAAAGAGCTAGTAGGTCTGCCCTAATCTTTTCACCTCCCACTGTACTTCACTATAACACTATTTCCTCCAATCCTTACAATCCTAACTCCACCCTCCCCTCCCCTTACCCCACCAATCATATCCCCCTATACTGTGGCTATAGCTGTAGCTTAACTCACAAAAATCTCAATTTTCTTAGCTATAACGTTCTAGAAACACAGGTCCAACACGATACAACACAACTGCTCACTAATTTAACATCTCTAGCATGGCCGAGTTTGCGGCAATGGGTCACAATGAAGCCCAAATCAATGAACTGGGTTGGTTAGAGAAACAGGGAAAAGCAGAGCTCGTTTACTACGTGCCCTGTGTTTGTAGGTTTAAGTGGTTTTCTTGCTGTTTCTGTGGGCTTCTGCATTTTAACATCAGATCAGCTTAGTCACTCATGAGAGCCAGAGGCAAGGTGCAAGACAATGTCCTAGAGAAATACGATCAGTGCAGAAACACACCCTCCACCGAAGTTAGGACCAGGGAGTGCCAGGCAATGACTGCTAAGCTACGGCCATGGAAAGCCAGGCGGTAGCTGCTGATGACTCACCAGGTAGACATATAGGCTCCCCCCAAAAAAACACACCATCCCTTGCTCTTGAGGACGGTGAAGTTGCAGACACTACAAGAACCTACCGGGCTTGAGCGGAGTTCCAACTTCCGACTCACATATTGTGAGACAAGGGCGTTTGCAATCAGCTATATCAACTTTTTACTATTCTATTTGCAAACTTTGATAGAAAAAAAAAAAAAAAAAAACTAAAATTGTCTCATGACGTACATTCGAAGCGGAGTAATGGGGATTTGGTGTTGTCAAGGCCTTGCTCTGCATAAAAACATAAACATTCAATCAGCGTTGGAGAGCGACCTAGTTGTAACATATTCAGCAATAATATGCTAAAAGCTTTTGATATAATACATTACGACTTCATAAGTTTTTATACATTTTTTACCGAGATAAATATATTTTTCACTAGTAGCCCTTATGAAATGACAGGAAAAAACGGAAGTGAAAAATGGCTAAAATATAAATGTGCAAAAATAATAAAAATTAAAGCATAATAATAAAAACTCAAAAGCAAGATTAATTAGTGCGAAAATACATTTTCCTCCATAACAAACCTTCCTGACAGCAAAAATTAGCAGTGAGCTAATACCACACAAAAAAGGGAAAAAAAGTAAAAGGAAAAGTGGCTAACTAATTAAACAGCAGAGAAAGAACAGACTAAAAAAACGTGAAAGGAGAAAGAGATAGATTAAATACAAAGAGAAAGAAAAAAAGACAAAGCTAATGTGAATGAAACAATGAGGAATGATGTGGAACAATGAAAGCATGAATTGTTATAACAAACTCTAAAGACCAAGAATGCAAAAGTGAAAAAAAAAACGAAAAAAAAAACGACAATAAGCGAAATGTATAACTTTATTCATGAAATGACTTGACAATTGCGCCATAATAAAAAGAAAATGGACGTGAAACAAGAGGGAAAGAAGACCACAGAGGAAAATAAAGGAGAGGGGAAATGGCAGGAAGAAACTAAATCCCTCCAGCAGAGAATTTATGGTCGTGGCAATGGACACAAAATATGAATTGGGGAAGGGAGAGGAGGGGGGGGATACTGTTGTTGGGGGATTCAATACATGGGGATACAATAGATGGAAGATACAGTAGGTGGGAGATACAATAGATGGGGATACATTAAGTGAGGATACAGTAAGTTGAGGATGCAATAGATGGGGGATACAGTAGGTTGGGGATGCACGAGATGGGGGATACAATAGGTGGTGGATGCAATGGATGGGGATACAATAGGTGGGGGATGCATTAGATGTGGGATGCAATAGATGGGGATACAATAAGTGGGGGATGCATTAGATGTGGGATACAATAGATGGGGGATGCAATAGATGGCGATACAGTGGGTAGGGGGATACAGTAGGCGGAGGAGGCAATAGACGTGGGATACAATAGGTGAGGGATGCAACAGATGGGGGATTCAGTAGGTGGGGGGATCCAATATATAGGGGATTCAGTATGGGGGATACAATAGATGGGGATACAGTAGGCGGGGGAGGCAATAGATGTGGGATACAATAGGTGAGGAATGCAACAGATGGGGGATTCAGTAGGTGGGGGATGCAATAGATAGGGGATACAGTATGGGAATGCAATAGATGGGGGATAGAGTATGGGGAATGCGATAGAGAGGATACAGTAGGGGGATTCAATAGAAGGGGGATACATCAAAAGGGGATACAATAAGTGGGAGATGCAATAGATGGGAGATACAGTAGGTGGGGGATGCAATGCATGGGGGATATACTAGGTGGCGGATACAGTATGGGGGATTCAATATATGTGGGGTGCAGTATGGGGGATGCAATAGATAGGGGATACAGTATGGGGGATGCAATAGATGGGGGATACAGGAGGTGGGGAATACAATAGATGGGGGATACAGGAGGTGGGGAATACAATAGATGGGGGATACAGTACGTGGGGATAGAGTATGTGTAATGTGATAGAGGGGGATACAGTATGTGCAATGCGATAGAGGGGGATACAGTATGGGGGATAGAGTATGGGAAATGCAATAGAGGGGGATACAGTAGGTTGGGGATGCAATAGATGGGGGATTCAGACTGGGGGATTTAATAGATGGGGATCCAGTATGTGGGGGATACTTTCGATGGGGATACAGTAGGTGGGGGGATGCAACATATGGGGGATACAATATAAGGTTTTCAATAGATGGGGGATACAGTAGGTGGGAGATGCAATGGAAGGAGGATACAGTAGATTGGGGATGCAATAGATGAGGGATACAGTAAGCTTGAAAAAATAATATGGCAACCATTGGAAACCAAGCATTTCAGTGTAAGATGAGATACAGGGAGAAAATGAAAGAGATGAATAAAGCTGCATATGAATATTAGATTGTAGAATTTAGAAAGAAATTTTGAAAAATCATTGGTCGATTAAATGAGGGAGCTTAAGCAAATAACAGTTCATTTTTTCACTCAATATATATATATATATATATATATATAGATAGATAGATAGATAGATAGATAGATATATAGATAGATAGATATATAGATCTCTCTCTCTCTCTCTCTCTCTCTCTCTCTCTCTCTATATATATATATATATATATATACATATATATATATATATATATACACAGTATATATATATATATATATATATATATTGAAATATGTGAAAAACTGATAATTCAGCTTTAAAATGATCCATTACCAAAATTATAAAAACTATAAAAATTTAAAATTTATACGATTAAATAACAAGTATAAAAATTCTTAATCATTAAGTATATAACGACAAGGGAAAACAAAATATGAGAGAGAGAGAGAGAGAGAGGAGAGAGAGAGAGAGAGAGAGAGATTCAAGTTGTATATTGATCGGGAAAAAAAAACACAACAACAGCTTGCATTCTTCTGACGAAATGGTTCCCAAGATGAGACCAGGAAATATAATAAACATTTATAGGGAGGAAAGAAAAATAGTGTCCTGAGTGTTGTCCCACGATGGATATTACTGTATCATGGCTGTGCCTCGCTATTGTTTGTGGTCGAATGTCTTGTTTGGGAAGAGCTGTCTATTGTTTATTGCCCCAGGCTTTTCTTTCCTGGGAGATTATTCTTTTGTTTATGATCATCTTTTTTTTCTTTTTTTTTCTTTTTCTGACCGACTGTCTGCTATTATTACAGCTCGGTCTGACGGGTGATATATATAAATTCTAACGGCATATATAGTGGATAATAATAATAATAATAATAATAATAATAATAATAATGATAATAATAATAATAATCAAAGATGATTAAAATGATAATTACTGATGATGATGATAACAAAAATAATAACACTAATAAAAACAATATTGATAATAACAATTATAATAATAATAATAAAAATAATGATAATAATAATGATAATGATGATGATGAGGATTACAGACGATAATAATAATAATAATAATAATAATAATAATAACAAGTGAGCAAGTCCTGAACGCGGACATGGTCCTCGTAGAGGACATACCTCCGCCAAGGTGACCTAGAGCGCCATATGTCCTAGAATCATGAATTGATGTGACTTCGACCTTCACATGACCTTGACCTTCACGTGACCTTCAAGTGACCTTGACCTTCACGTGACCTTGACCTTCACATGACCTTGGCTTCAAGTGACCTTGATCTTCAAATGTACTTGACCTTCACGTGACCTTGACCTTCAGGTGACCTTGACCTTCACGTGACCTTGACCTTCACGTGACCTTGACCTTCAAGTGACCTGCTTGACTTTTGACCTTCAAGTGATCTTTGTTCATTTGCCACTGATACTTAATATGACATTGATATAATGCACCAATATGACCTTGACCTTTGACCTTTATAAATTTGAACATCACCCATGGGTTGCGCCTGGACTAGGACTTCCCTGTTGGCTTATGCAAAAGTCAGTGCTTTATTTCTGTCTCTTGATATGGCCACTTATGTCATAGTGACACCAGTGACCCCTGTGACCTTGACCTTGGGGTGACCTTGACCAAAATTTAATCAGTTCTTCCATACACATTGGGGAACTACTTGGCCAAGTTTGAAGTGATTCCGTGTAGAAATGTGGCCTCTACGTTGTCCACAGACAGACAGACAAACAGAGAAACAAACAAACAAACAAACCGAACCGAAAACATACCCTCCTGGCGGAGGTAATAATAATAATTACACAACATTTCAAAATTTCGGAAAAAATTCTCATAAATGGATATTATTATCAACTAGTGTACGCAACCTGTCAAAAGTGACGGATAAATATTGCGATAGATATGCACACATACACTCACACATTCAACTCTTCCCACCCACTTCCCCCCCCCCCCTTTTCTTAACTACCACACGGCAGTTTGGGCAATTTATGGGAGTGTGCGCTTTCCGAGTGGTTGCCGATATATGTATGTATGTATGTGTATATATATGTATGTATATATATACATATATATAAATATACATACATATATACATAAATATAATGTATATATATACATATATATCATGTATATATATATATATATATATACACATACACACACACACACACACACATATATATATATATATATATACATATTGTACATACATACATACATGTATATATATACATATATACACACTCGTCCGTTATTATAGAGAGATGCTATCAGTATTAGGTCACTAAACAAGAATAAACCATGCCCTTATTATGCCAATATTTGTACTTTCCTTTCCAATAAACAATCACAATAGACAAACCTGTTCTGATTATTTATGTTAACTGTACTGAATGATTAATCCTACTTAGAAAAAAAATAGAAATATCATTAATTTTTGCATAATAATAATAATAATAATAATAATAATAATAATAATAATAATAATAATAATAATAATAATGATAATAATACTGATAATAATAATAAAATTATAATAATAATAATAACAATAATAATAATAATAAAATAATAATAATAATAATAATAATAATAATAATAATAATAATAATAATAATAATAATAATAATAAGAATAACTTTAATGTCCAATATCAATCAAAGTGTGGCATTCGAATAGTGCAATATATATATATATATATATATATATAATAAAATCATCATAATAATAATAATAAGAACAATAATGATAAAATAATAATAATAATAATAATAATAATAATAATAATAATAATAATAATAATAACCTTAATATCTAATATCAATCAAAGTGTGGGATTCGAATACTGCAATAAATATATAATATTGATAAAAATAATAATAATAATTATAATAATAACGAATATTATGATTACCAAATTGTATCGCTAGTCAAACATGCAAGTGACTGGCCAATCTATAATATCCCCTTAGCTTAAAAAAAGAAAAAAAAAATCATAATAAAAAAAACATATTACGACCCGTTTCTGCATTACCTCTCCATCAAAAACAAAAGACGGGAAAGAAGAATTAGCCTCTTTTGAAAGAGTCAAATTGAGCCTTGACCGACTGGTTTCATTCATTCTTTGTTTGTGATGAAGTCAACGGAGAATTCTCGCCGTCTTTTGTAGCGATGTGCTCAAGCGAACCCCGGATCGAGTATGATTACATTTAACAACTACAAAAGACGCTCTCGACGTCTGACTGAAAAGGTTAGAAGGGACAAGATGAATGGGAGATGGAAGTCGTGGATTAACGTAAGGGATAGAGAAGGCAGATAACACAGGATGATCACAATAGTAAGTAAAAAAAAAAAATGAAACTAAGAGAGATTACTCGAGTGCCATATGTGGATGAGATCATGATGAGGGGTGGATGGAGATGGTTTGGGCATGCTCTTTGCACTCCTATAAGAGAGATTAGTTCACTAAACGTTCATCTAGGTTTCTAAGACACTAGAAGACTTGGAAGACCCAGACCTACATGACTGAGGATTATGAAGTGCGAAGTAGGAGATGAATGGAGATGTATTGAATTAAAAGCTCAATATAGAGACGAATGGTGATAACTAACCGAGGCCCTTTGCGTCGATAGGCGTAGGAGGAGATGATGATGAGATATAGATATGGAGACAAAGATAGTAAAAAAAAAAGTGTAAGATAAAGAGCTAAAATGAAGTGACAAAACCTTCATCATTCACAAAATTCTCTTAATCAAAGTTGTTTGTACATACCATAAACGGTGGCAAAGAGCGTTTTCATACATTCGAATGTAAAATAATACGCAAAATAATAATAATTATAGTTTTAAGTTTGTATTTAAACCTAACTCAACCAAATACAAACACACGTATTTATACATGCATATATATACACACACACACACACACACATATATATATATATATATAGATATATATATATATATATATACACACGCACGCGCGCGCGCGCACACACACACACACACACACACATATATTATATATATATATATATACATATATATATATATATATATATATAAATCTGTAAGCGCGTGCATGCTCAAAAGTATATAAATAAAGCTTCAAGAAATGAAGATAAACGTTGCTCTAAAATAAATGGTATTTAGAAAGTAAAATCGATGTGAAATAATACAGGATGCACTTATGCAGATATGGCTTGAACGATGATAATGATGATATATGGGTTTTAGGGCGGTTTACAGATAAAACCGAAGCCCCCGGTATGAGAAAGTCATTCAGAGCTATATGTACCCGTATTACAGAACTTACACACACACACACACACACACACACATGTATATATATATATATATATATAAAGTGTTTGTGTGTGGAAGTTACGAAGTATTTATAAAAGGAAAACAGGCAATTTTTTTATTCACTATTATCTTTAAAACCATATATATATATATATATATATATATACATATCGTTGAAAGATGAAAATTACCTAAAAATTCCAGTTTTTATCATAATTCATTCGTAATTCACACAACCTTTCAATCATACTGTTTAAAATAATACATATTTACATTAAAAAAATATATATAATGATCAAAATTAATAAAAATTTCACTAAAAACTATTATGATTTTTAACAACCGAATAAGGGTATTTATATATGCCTAACATTTCGAAGACAGATTTTCCTTGAAGTTTGGAAATAAAATTTATTGAAACGATATAGGTAAAAAAAAAGTTGTCTTTATAGCAAAGGAACTTGTTATCAGATTACCCAATACAGCTCACCAATATCCTGTGTTGCTCAATTATGTTAGCTACATATCTTTTGTTTATACCATCACTTTGAATTGTTATATAGCATATTTCAAGCGTCAATGACCTTAGATATCAGGGACGCCAGAAAACCTTAAACCAATCAATCAATTATATAGTATATTCTAAAAAATAAAAAGAAGCAAATCCCGTTTGACTGACATCAAACTAAAAGGGGAATCAAAGTTAACATACGTTTCCTGGGCCACTTCCAAATATTCCGTTTAATTGAACGAGATCACGCCCACCCCTTCAGAGGCCAAGGCTCGACTCTCTCCCGAACGCCAATAAGTTAGAACTCGACCCGATCTGTCCTTTGAGGTTTAACTACTTTCTATCTCCCTTTCAAGTTTTCGACGCCGGAACATTTGGGGCTTTTCATTTGAGCTAATGCTTGTGCGTTTGGTCTCCAAGAGATACAAAGGTCACTCCCCCAGTTTAATTAGAGAGGCTTTAAAAAGTTGTCAAAGAAAGGGCCTCCCCTGGGCATTCCTCTTCAGGGGGTCCCTTTCTGACCCAGACATTACCAGACCGTGTGGAATTTATCAAAGAACCCTTGTGTGTTCGTGCGTGCGCGTGTTGTCGACGGATATCCGGCCTGCGAAGAGCAGCAGGATGAGACTCGGACGCTGCCTATCCCCAAGGCCGCTCATTCTTATTGTCCTTGCCAGAAGAGGCGAAAGAGCACTAAGTGTAAAATATCCAAGAGGAGGACGACCTGCGAGGAATACCTCTTGAAATCATCCTCGAATGGGTTGTGGTGTCCGATGTGGTAACGTCCCTGAATGGTGAACGTCAGACTGAGGCTGGAGTCCCGCTCAAACTAGTTAGTTTCTTTGGTCACTACAACCTCACCATCCTTGTCAGCTTACTAAGGGGTTGGGGGGAGCCTATAGGTCTATCAGCTGAGTCACCAGCAGCCACTGCCTGGCCCTCCTTGGTCCTAGGTCGGGTGGATAGGGCCTAGCTCGGGTGGAGATGGGGCTTGGGCGCTGATCATATGTAATATGGTCAGTCTATAGGGCATTGTCCTGCTTGATAGGGCAATGTCACTGTCCCTTGCTTCTGCCATTCCTAAGTGGCCTTTAAATCTTTAAGAGGTTTTAGTCTGTAGGCAATATCTCTAGGTAAGAGAACAATATTCACATCCTACATGAGTATTCATATGGATGTTATCAAAAATACACATGGTACCCTTGAATTCAAACAGAACATATGTAGGATAACGTTAATCTAATTATTCAAAAACTTTCTTCAATTATATTCATCTGTCAATATGTTAAAATGATATACCCATGAGGTTGTCTATCCAAAATATTAATTTCTAGACATTAAAACTATCGTAGATTCGAGAGATATTAAATACATATGAAAGAAGGAAATTATTTTTTGGATGCACAGCAAAAAATCAAATAATCCTACTATTACAAAGTACGACCCAGGTCTAATCTGGTATCTTCACACACGGCTAAGCGATAGTGAGAACAATCCACTGAAGAGAATTGAAAAGGAACAGGAAATTACCTGAATAGGCAAGACAGGAGAGGGTTTGACAAAGGCCCTTGATGGCCATGGAACAGGTCCTAGGATAACAGTTCAGGTATGCACACCATCATTTTATCAGATTCTAGTTATGTTTCTGTCTTAAATGTGAATGGAACGCACCTAAAAATCCATATTATTAACTTTGTTTCTATTCAATAGCCATTTAATGCCATCGTTTTACTTTAAAAGACCCAAAGACCCAATAATATTAATAGTAATAATAATAATAATAATAATAATAATAATAATAATAATAATAATAATAATAAAAGTAGTAATAATTATTATAATAACAATAATAATGATAATGATAACATTAATAATAATAATAATTCTGAAAATAATAATAATAATAACAATAATAATAATAATAATAATTCTGAAAATAATAATAATAATAATAATAATTATAATAATAATAAAAATAATGATAATGATAACAAAAATAATAATAATAATTCTGAAAATAATAATAATAATAACAATAATAATATTTATAATAATAATATCGTTTTATTTTTTAAATCGTTTTAAATGAGAAGTCATATAAAGCGGGAAGTGAGATATTGCAATAAAGATGATTTAAAACCTCGTTACTAATATATAAATATCTCTTCCTCAGCAATTTACAGCAGTCCTAGATTTAAACTATTTACAAATAGAACTCCAAGAGATTCTTGAATATCCATGAGTTTTCAAGAAGGTTGCACATGAATTGAAACTGTTGTCAATACGACCAATTTAATCATTATGAAAAGAATATAAAATCTTCCATGAAGAGTTGAATATAAAGGTAATTAAGGTGGGATAGTTGCATCTCGTTTGTATTCGTAGTTTAAGAGTATTTCGGTAGGCCTCCTACTTATATACAAACAGGCATACACACACACACAATCATACACACACTATATATATATGTGTGTAATATATATATATATATATATATATAATATATATATATATATATATATACTGTATATATGCATGTTTGCAAATCTTAACGAATCTATCAGTCATGTACATATATATATATATATATATATATACAGTATATTCATATGCATAAATGTGTGGGTGAGAAATATCTATAAGTATGGAGAGAGAGAGAGAGAGAGAGAGAGAGAGAGAGAGAGAGAGAGAGAGAATAACAAGAACAGAGGAGGACAGCCAGCATGGCGGTTGCATCTGAGAACGGGCTAAACGAGGAGTAAGATGATGATGATGGGAGTATATTTAAGGAGACATAAGCTTTCATGAACATAGCCATGGGTCGTTTAACAAAGACCACTCTTCAATGAATGGAAGGTCATATGTTTGCGTGTGTATGTTTGTACGTTTGTGTATATTCTTATTCGCAAGCTTGTGTGGGAGTATGACTTTATTTACACAGGATGGAAGTTGTTAATTTTATTCTTTATATTTACCCAGCTTTTCTTTTATTATTGTTGGCCTTTGGTGTAACCGAATTTGCTGTAAATATCACGTATATATAATTTAGTTATTCCAAAAGAGAAAATTATGAGATTAGTAGCTGATATATATATATATATATATATAAACATATATATATATACACACACACACACACACACATATATATATATATATATATATTCAAATCCAAATCTGGGGAAGCTTATACAAACATAATAATACAAATATGTTTTTGATAAAAATGGATAAATATTAACATTTTTAGGCTTTTCCACTCAAAACCATCATAAAAGTAGATATTTCGAAATAGTACGGGTATCAACAATATGAAAAATATGACAAAAAAAAAAAAAAAAAAAACCCAAAGTATTTATGCAAAATGAGATTAATTATGTTTATGAAATAATGAGCGAGGGAATATATGCAATTTCCCTAAGTTCATTACTTTACAGAAAATTCTGTTGCTTAAGGTAAATATACAGAATCTAGGTTATC
>NC_090737.1:11432518-11442518 GCF_036898095.1 Palaemon carinicauda
CAATAATAATAACAATAATAATAATAATAATAATAATAATAATAATTTACTAATAAAAATAATAATAATAATAATTTACTACTACTACTACTACTACTACTACTACTAATAATAATAATAATAATAATAATAATAATAATAATAATATAGTATAACTTAAAAACATTGAGATCATAAACCAAAAAAATGAATAACAGAGTAATTTGAATACATGTTCTTTTAGTATAACTTATAAACTTTCAGACATCAACGTTGCCATAAGAAAAGACAAGGCCAACAATAACAGTCAAGCTGGAAGATACAAGAAGCGATAAAAGCCCATAGAAAAGAATAATAAAAGCAGTAATAAAAGAAACCACGAAAATAATACAGCAATGAGAAAAGGTTAAGAGATTTTTTTTTTTTTTTTTTTTTTTTTGAAAAAGGATCTTACGGCATCCCATTTAATAACGAACGTTCTAACAGACGCACAGGAAATTTCTATCAAGAACATCCTGTCGTTTAGGGTGACTGACTCCTTTGCCTGGTTCACTGCTACACAGAAAATGAAATTCAATACTCCAAGTAGAATTCTGGGAGCTGTGAGTCATGCCACTTGGTGAACTTGGTATATTACGGGTTGATCTTTTACCACACACAAACAACAAATGCACTTGTTTTTTATATCATTATTATTATTATTATTATTACTTGCTAAGCTACAACCCCTAGTTGGAAAAGCAGGATGCTATAAGCCCAGGGGAACCCAACAGGGAAAATAGCCCATTGAGGAAAGGAATCAAGAAAAATTAAAATATTTTAAGAGCAGTAACAAAATTCAAATAAATATTTCCTATATAAGCTATAAATCTTTAACAAAACAAGAGGAATTAAAATAAGATAGAATACTGTGCCCGAGTGTACCCTCAAGCAAGAAAACTCTAACCCAAGGCAGTGGAAGACCATGTTAGAGAGGCTATGGCACTGCCCAAGACTAGAGAAAAATGGTTAAATTTTCGAGTGTCCTCCTAGAAGAACTGCTTACCATAGCTAAAGTTTCTTCTGCCCTTAACAAGAGGAAAGTAGCCACTGAACAATTACAATGCAGTAGTTAACCCCTTGGGTGAAGAAGAATTGTTTGGTAATCTCAGAGCTGTCAGGTGTATGAGGATAGAGAAGAATATGTAAAGAATAGGCCAGACTATTCGGTGTCTGTTTAGGAAAATGGAAAATGAACCGTAACCAGAGAAAAGGATCCAGCAGGGCAATTGCCTCATACATGTCAATCAATGTCAGGGATTTGACCAGTTTTCATCACAACGATGGCCAGTACAGATTGGTGATGGTGGACGATTTTCGCCTGATTGACCACAGCAAACCTAACTAGTATGCATGGCCTGAATTGTAGAGCTTTGCTGATCATGGCGATACGCAAACCTCATATTAGAACGTTTATTATGATAATAATAAATGCTATAAGAAGAGGTCCAGTGGCCGACGAAACTGGAGAGCATTTCAGCAAATATACATTATCTTATATATATATATATATATATATATATACATATATATATATACAGATAGATAAATAGATTGATACAAACACACACAAACAAACAGGCTGTCTTGGGATTACAAAATGAAACTTATAGACGCCAGAGTTTTCGTTTGTGATGTATCATAGAAAAATAAGACAAGCTACTCCTAGCTTATTTCTCAAAAATTCCAATCAATAAATATGTTGCAAATTATTGCAGCTAACCAGATAACCCTTATCATACAAATCAAATCCAAGCCTGTGGGATACATGAACAAAATTATATAAAATTAATCAACTAAAACCTTCAAATGCCGGAACAGTTTCTCCCTAATCAGGAATAAATACAATAGGACATTTCCCGTGTTCTTGTTTAGCAGCACATCATAATTAAGATGATATCGGTCCCCATTAGACTACCTGATGTCGAGACGCCGTGTAGCGAACTGAGAAATTCAGACCTTCTCACTTCTAACGTTCAAGATACCTTGAGGCGTACAGATTCTCCTTCCAAAGATGTAACCTGAGACTTGCATTATTTTACAAGGTGATTACATGGTCATTGTCGTTGGGGGTAAGAAATAACCGTATGGTCCTCGTGGTAAAATTAAAATTAAATACATATTTATTGTAGGTAAAGTAGGGGAAATTTAAATTAATTACATAGCTATTGTAGGTGAAGTGAAAAGTAAATACAAATTTATCGTCGGGAAGTGAAAAGTAATTACATGATTATCGTAGGTAGAGTGAAAAGTAATTACATGATTATCGTAGGTAAAGTGAAAAGTAATTACATGATTATCGAATGTAAAGTGAAAGTAATTACATGATTATCGTAGGTAGGGTGAAAAGTAATTACACGATTATTATAAGTAAAGTGAAATATAAATACAATATTACCGTGGGTTAGAGAGAAAATTAATTACATGGCTATCGTCCGTCACGGGAAAAATAATTGCAATGCCATGGATGTTATAGTGAAACATAATAACATGCTCATCTACATTAGCGTGACAAGTAATTGCATGGTCTCAGTAGTTAAAGTGTTATAGTGAAAAGTAATATGAGCATCGATGTTAGAATGAAAAATAATTACTAGTTCATCATCGTTTAAACGAAAAGTAATTGCATTTTTATCGTCTTGAAATAATAACACGTTTGTTGTTTTAAAATGAAAAGTAATTGCATGCTTAACGTCTTAAAATGAAATGTAATTGCATGCTTACGTCTTAAAATAAAATGTAATCGCATGGTTGACGTCTTAAAAAGAAAAGTAATTGCATGCTTAACGTCTTAAAATTAAATTTAATTGCATGCTTACGTCTTAAATGAAATGTAATCGCATGGTTGACGTATTAAAAGGAAATGTAATTGCATGCTTAACGTCTTAAAATGAAATGTAATTGCATGATTACGTTTTAAAATAAAATGTAATCGCATGGTTGACGTCTTAAAAGGAAATGTAATTACATACTTAACGTCTTAAAATTAAATGTAATTTCATGGTTGACGGGTTAAAATTAAATGAATTTGCATGCTTGTCGTCTTAATAGGAAAAGTAATTGCGTACTTAATGTCTTATAATGAAAAGTAATTACATACATACATGTATTATATGTGTAAAACATATTTCTGTATTTATGAATATTTGTATATATTTATGTATATATACATATATATAATATATACAGTACAATATACATGCGTGTGCGTGAAAATATGACACGCGGTTAACATTATATTCTCTATCATCATTTAGTAATTTCCCTTATTTCCATAGACAAACATGTTTGGAAGCGTCCATGTAAACTGTAAAAGGTTTTCTATACAGTTTACAAGAACCCTTCCAAACATGTTTGTCTATGGAAATAAGGGAAAATTATTAAATAATAGTTCCCCCTTAACAAAGCTCATTCCTTATATTTTCTGAAGCCTTGCAGCACTCCACAAAGAAATAATTATAAAACAAATGTATATATTCCATACGAATCAGAGACAATATACAGACTGCTGTTTTGATCCACATGATATATATAAAAAAAAATGGCGTTAGCGGGAGAGGTTCTGGTTGATGGATGCTTGATTGCATTAAGCTGTTGTCCGGGTCGCATATTAGCGAAGTCTGGAGTGGTTTGTCCCTGGGAGAAATTAGAGCCAATCACAGCGTGAGCTCAGCTGAGTAAAGTATTGCCAACTCATGATGTCCATGACGTACACTTACCATGCTATCTCCTAACCCAATGCCCACATGAAAACGTAATTGTATCATTCTTGGGCACACTTATTCAAAGAAACACACACACACACACACACACACACACACACACATATATATATATATATATATATAATAATAATAATAATAATAATAATAATAATAATAATAATAATAACTTGATGATAGCTAGTGTTAGCACAACGGACTACAGACTTGTTGATTGGTATCTGGTAACAACATTTTGTCTTTCCGCCTGGATGTTCTTCATTTTACTCGGTGCCAATACATAACGAAGTTGTGTATATGCAATAAAACACTGCTATTTATTACCATACACAATTCTCAGGAAACAGATAATGTGCAAGGCTCATTGATATCATTGTAACAACGATTGTGCAACAACTTTGACTGGGCATACGATGGACTTAGTTATAGGTGATAGAATGAATAATATTGTATCAGATATTAATGCCGAAGAATACACCACTATTTATTATTATTATTATTATTATTATTTTTATTATTATTATTATTATTATTATTATTATCATTATTACTAGCTTGCTACAACCCTAGTTGGAAACGCAGGATGCTATAAGCCCAGGGGTCCCAATAAGGAAAATAGCCCAGTGAGGAAAGGAAACAGGAAAAATAAAATATGCTAAGAACAGTAACATTAAAATATATATTTCCTATATAAATTATAAAAACTTTAACAAAACAGGAGTAAGAGAAATTAGATAGAATAGTGTGCCCGAGTGTACCCTCAAGCTAGAGAATTCTAACCCAAAACAATGTAAGACCATGGTACAGAGTCTATGGCACTACCCAAGACTAGAGAACAATGGTTTAATTTTGGAGTGCATAAGCTTATAACATTTAGATTACCTGTGCAGAAACATACAGTGCTGAAGAAAATTTTTTTTCTTTAGATAAATAAATCTCTCCAAGTGTATTGAGTGATAAAATTACAAAAAAATGAATGATGCTATTAATATTCCTTGTGTTCATGGCAACCAACGTGTATTGGGCTCTATATATGTATTGACTGTCTTATAACCATTATAGCGTGAATAAAAATGAATATGTGTCCATTGATGAAAAAGATTATAACCATCAAGATCTGGGTTCGATGGGGAGACTTTGGAGAATAACAGGGAAAGAATAATTAAGGTAAAAGTGAAGTTGGTTAAAACCTGAATATGTGTGGGCGGTATACAGAACCGTAAAGTGCCAATTACGAGGAAAAAATTGACTAAGAGAAAAATTCTAGGAAGTATTAAAAGACATGAATAAGTTATATCGTCTACTAAAGTGTAATAGTAAATGTAATAAAATAAAAGCTCTCAGATGAATAATAGCAACCATAAGACCGATTAATTAATTTCTAAAAATCTTTAAAAGAATGAAAAAAAAAATACAATAGGGTCTTACAGATATCCAGCGGTGTGCTCCAACCCAAGCGATTATTAACGTTATCATATGTATAATAAATATCTAAAGTCATTGTTTCTTTAATTTTGCTTCCGATTGACACAATTATGTTTTTATGAGGGGGGTGGTACGTGATGACGTCATGGGTTGGCAATATTTTCTTGCCCTAAGCTCGTGCTGTGATTGGCTCTGAATAAGCGTCTTGATCACGTTGCTTATGCGCATGCGTGTGTATATGCACCCGATCCAGCATATACATTATACAATAGTATTGTTTACGAAATAAGCGTATTTACATTCTAAAAACTTGGTTTCTAATTAAAAAAAAATTTATACGATCAATTTCATCATCTCCTCCTACGCCTACTGACGCAAAGGGCCTCGGTTAGATTTCGCCAGTCGTCTCTATCTTAAGCTTTTCATTCAATACTTCTTCATTCATCATCTTCTACTTCAGGCTTCATAGTCCTCAGCCATGTAGCCCTGGGTCTTCGTACTCTTCTAGTGGCTTGTGGAGCCCTGTTGAAAATTTGGTTAACTAATCTCTCTTGAGGAGTGCGGAAAGCATGCCCAAACCATCTCCATCTACCATTCATAATGATCTCATCAACATATGGCAATCGAGTAATCTCTCTTATAGTTTCATTTCTAATCCTGTCCTGCCATTTAACTCCCAATATCCTTCTGAGGGGTTTATTCTCAAATCTACTAAATCCACAAATAAATTACGTATGCTATTACCTGTCACCAACATGACTTGGGAAAAAAAGAGAAATTTTCCCTGACCGTGGTAGAATATTTCAGAGGATTCCATGGCCAGAAACACTGTAAAACACAAATAAAAAACGAGAGAGAGAGAGAGAGAGAGAGAGAGAGAGAGAGAGAGAGAGATTTTCCCTGACCGTGCTAGAATATTTCAGAGGATTCCATGACTAAAAACACTGCAAAATACATATAAAAACAGAGAGAGAGAGAGAGAGAGAGAGAGAGAGAGAGAGAGAGAGAGAGAGAGAGAGATTTTCACTGATCATGCTAGAAGATATCACAGGATTCCATGACTAGAAACACAGTAAAATACAAATGAAAAAAAAAGAGAGAGAGAGAGAGAGGAGAGAGAGAGAGAGAGAGAGAGATTTTCACTGATCATGCTAGAAGATATCACAGGATTCCATGACTGAAAACACTGTAAAATACAAATGAAAAAAACGAGAGAGAGAGAGAGAGAGAGAGAGAGAGAGAGAGAGAGAGAGAGAGAGAGAGAGAGAGAGAGAGAATTTTCCCTGACCGTGCTAGAATATATCACAGGATTCCATGACTAAAAACACTGTAAAATACAAATGAAAAAACGAGAGAGAGAGAGAGAGAGAGAGAGAGAGAGAGAGAGATTTTCACTGATCATGCTAGAAGATATCACAGGATTCCATGACTAGAAACACAGTAAAATACAAATGAAAAAAACGAGAGAGAGAGAGAGAGAGAGAGAGAGAGAGAGAGAGAGAGAGAGAGAGAGAGATTTTCACTGATCATGCTAGAAGATATCACAGGATTCCATGACTGAAAACACTGTAAAATACAAATGAAAAAAACGAGAGAGAGAGAGAGAGAGAGAGAGAGAGAGAGAGAGACTATTCCGGAATACTCTACATATTCTCGCCCTAAATCGACGTCCTTTCCTTATCCCAGGATATAGGTCATGACCTCACGCCAGGTCACGAGCCTCATCATGGCCTAGACAGCCATGGTCCGGATATTGTCCGCAAAAGACATTTTCTCGACTCGGGTTTCCTAGGTTTTCTAAATGAGAAAAGGGCAACTGTTAATCAACAGAAGCTTTAAAAGGCCAACCCATTGGTAGGAAAAGGCCAAAAATATGGTATTTAAGGCCCTCCTTTCTTCTTGATATCACTAAAGTTCAACCCATTCCAAATTGGCCAAATTTGATGATGATTTTTTTTTTTTTTTTTTTTTTGCCCGGAAAATAAGCCAACATGGCACTCTGAACTCTCTCATTTTGTTACGATTTGGGGATCGTGGTAAATCAAAAGAAGTCTGCTCTACAGTAGTGCCAAAACAAAGACTAATTTACCTATATATGGACTTGTCAGAAGTTTTGAATTACAGTTGATTAAAGGTCCTTGAAGAAAAAATAACTTTGAATTGTTGGGGAGATTTTTTATGCCAAGGAGCTTATGACAAATTACATTTATACGGAAATAATATACGTTAGGATACAATGTTATGTCAGTGAGCTTATAATACACTGTTAGAAAAGAAATCTTCCATGCTTCTCGTTACGTCGTTCAAAGGCGCAATGTGTTTTTAAAGAGGGATAGCAATAGAGTTATTTTTTATCTTTAAATTTTCAAGCTTTTTTTAGTATATCAAAATAACATTCCATACGATTTCGAACCATGTCCATGAATGAGAGCTAATTTTTTTCCTTATTTTTTTTTTAGTTTTTTTATACTAAAATAACATCCCACACGATTTAGAACCAAGTCCATGAATGAGAGCTAATTTTTTTCTTTGATTTGGTAAGATTTTTTATTATACCAAAATAACATCCCGCAAAATTTAGAATCATATCCATGAATGAGAGCTAATTTTTTTCCTTAATTTTTTTAGTTTTTTTTATACTAAAATAACATCCCACACGATTTAGAACCAAGTCCATGAATGAGAGCTAATTTTTTTCTTTGATTTGTTAAGATTTTTTATTATACCAAAATAACATCCCGCAAAATTTAGAATCATATCCATGAATGAGAGATAATTTTTTTCTTTGATTTTCTTAGCTTTTTTATTATATCAAAATAACATCCCACACAATTAGAACCATCAAAACATTTGAATAAAAGATTCACTTTATTTGGTCTGAACTATTTTTGAACCAAAGCTGCACTGCATATTTATTGCAAGGTGAATAAAAAGAAAAATGAAAAAGTTGTGAGTTAAAAATATGAGTTATAAGTAGTGACGAACAGTTGATAATAGCAGGTAATGCAACTCTTATTGAGGATTATCATTATGATAATAAATTGGAATCAGTGATATTGAGCAATGAATGTTAACATATTAGTTGGAAGAACGGAAGCATTTTATTTGAATATTTATTTAAAGGTTTAAAGGCCGTTCATGAATGGCAGAGGCAAGGGGCAGTGACATTGTCCTATCAAGACGGACAATCCCCTAGAGACTGACCATACATACATATGATTAGCACCCAAGCCCCCTCTCCATCCAAGTTAGGACCAAGGAGGGCCAGGCAATGGCTGCTGATGACTCAGCAGATAGACCAATAGGCTTCCTCAAACCCCTAATCTTTACCTCACAAGACTGGTGAGGTTGCAGCAACCAAAGGAACTTAACGAGTTTGAGCAGGACCTGAACCCTAGTCTATCGTCCACCAGTCAGGAACGTTACCACATCGACCACCACAACTTGTAAATGTAACAGATAATAATAAGATGAGAAAATAGTAAGCCAAGGTAGCATGAATGGTGTGAGAGTTCGTGCAAAATACCGGAAAAGGAACTGTAGTACTTGTAGAGTACAAGACATTTTCACTATGTATGAAAGAACTTTAGTCTACCAGACTTTCAATTGGGCTCCTCAAGGCACTAAAAGAATTGGAAGACCCAGACCTACATGGCTGAGGACTCTGAAGCGCAAAGTAGGAAATGGCGAATGGAGTATTGATTTAAAAGCTCAAGATAGAGATATCTGGTGAAATCTGACAGAGGACCTTTGCGTCTATAGGCGTGGGAGGAGATGATTACGATGATGATGATGATGATGATTACGATGACGATGATGAAACAACTGCAGAGTCAATTCTGCTTTATGTGGGGGAATTGTTGATTTTGAATGCAAATGAAAGTGGAAAAAATTATATGGGTATGATGTTCCTGTGTATTATTATTATTATTATTATTATTATTATTATTATTATTATTATTATTATTATTATTATTAGCTATGCTAAATCCCGAATTAGAAAAGCAGGGGACATAACAGGGAAAAATATCCCAGTGAGGAAGGGAAATAAGGAAATGAATAAACTACAAGAGAAGTGATGAAAAATCAAAATAAAATATTTTTTTCTAGAATAGTAGCATAAAAATAGATCTTCCATATATAGTTCAAGATCATATACAAGTAATTTCACGTGCACAAAATTCTCTATCGCTCTATCTCTCACAAAGCTCACAAGAGATTTCTTTGGATTATCTCTCACGAAGATCACAATAGATTTCTTTGGATCCAAAGCATCAAAGCCAAAATTCTCTATCGCTCTATCTCTCACAAAGCTCACAAGAGATTTCTTTGGATTATCTCTCACGAAGATCACAATAGATTTCTTTGGATCCAAAGCATCAAAGCCAAAATTCTCTATCGCTCTATCTCTCACAAAGCTCACAAGAGATTTCTTTGGATTATCTCTCACGAAGATCACAATAGATTTCTTTGGATCCAAAGCATCAAAGCCAAAATTCTCTATCGCTCTATCTCTCACAAAGCTCACAAGAGATTTCTTTGGATTATCTCTCACGAAGATCACAATAGATTTCTTTGGATCCAAAGCATCAAAGCCAAAATTCTCTATCGCTCTATCTCTCACAAAGCTCACAAGAGATTTCTTTGGATTATCTCTCACGAAGATCACAATAGATTTCTTTGGATCCAAAGCATCAAAGCCAAAATTCTCTATCGCTCTATCTCTCACAAAGCTCACGAGAGATTTCTTTGGAATAAAAGCATCAAAGCCAAAATTCTCTATCGCTCTATCTCTCACAAAGCTCACAAGAGATTTCTTCGGATCCAAAGCATCA
>NC_090737.1:11447518-11460018 GCF_036898095.1 Palaemon carinicauda
TAAACAGTTCCAGGTTTTAACATATCGGTTAATCATTGTAAGTTTTATTACTCTACGAGTAAAATTGTGGCCAGGAAGCTGTTCACAAATAAGCACACACACAAAAACTCAAACAAGGGCGAAAACATAACCTCCTTCCAACTTCGTTGGCGGATGTAATATTATTTATGTGCATATATTATTAACAAAACCGTGTAACGAAGCATGAACCAAATGGAATTCCTATAAGTGAAACAATAAACAAAATAATAAAAAAAGGACAATATTACAAACTAAAGAACAACAAACAAAGATGTAAATACAGTCGTAAACTCGGAAACAAGATGAAAAAAAAAAAAAAAACATGAAAACAAGAGAAACTTTCTCTTCTCTAATAATGAAATTAATACGATTCCCCTCACTACCAATCTTACCAAAAAGGAAAAAGGCGAAAAAAAATTAATATAATTTCTCAAACTTACCTTTCCTCTAACATGGGAAGAATAATCTTCCCACCAGTGGAAACTTTCCAATGAAACTTTGAAACAGGACGGGGAGGAAATCCATACCTAGAACAAAGAGAAGAAAAAGAATATGAAACTTTTTATAACTATTTCCCTAATCATAGTTTTTTAATGACAGAAGTTTTCTACTAATGGTTATCTCGTCTGTAAAATGCATCAAGATTCTTGGAATTTTAAATGGAAATAAATATGAATAAACATGTTTGGGATCCTGCAATTAATTAATATTTTCCTACACTAAAAAACTATACTTAGAAAAAGTACAGGAAAATATGAAGGGTTTGAATAACATTATTATTAATATTATCAATTACTAAGCTACAACCATGGAAAATAGCCCAGTGAGGAAAGGAAAGAAGGAAAGATAAAATATTTTAAGAATAGTAACAACATTAAAATAAATATTCCCTATATAAACTATAAATACTTCAACAAAACAAGAGGAAGAGAAAGTAGATAGAACAGTGTGCACGACTGTACCCTCAAGCAAGAGAACTCTAACCCAAGACAGTGGAAGACCATGGGACAGAGACTATGGCACTACCAAAGACTAGAGAACAATGGTTTGATTTTGGAGTGTCCTTCTCCTGGAAGAGCTGCTTACCATAGCTGAACAGTCTCTTCTACCCTTATGAAGAGGAAAGTAGCCACTGAACAATTACAGTGCAGTAGTTAACCTTTTGAACAAAGTAGAATTGTTTGGTAATCTAAGTGTTGTCAGGTGTATGAGGACAGAGGAAAATCTGTAAAGAATAGGCCAGACTATTCGGTGTATGTGTGGGCAAAGGGAAAGAACCGTAACCAGAGAGAATAATCCAAGGTAGTGCTGTCTGGCCAGTCAAACACCGTTTGTATATATAATTTCAATTATATAATTGTCAAATGAAATACCTGTTAGGATTATCCATGGTTTTGAATAATAAAAAAAAATATCTAAACTAGATAACATTATTAACACGAAACATCAAATTAAGATCATTCTTAATCCATCAATGTTGACTAACATTTCAAAAGGTAGCGTTTTTCCTGCTGGAGCCCCTGGGCTTATAGCATCCTGGTTTTCCAACTAGGGTTGTAGCTTAGCAATTAATAATAATAATAAAAAGAATATAATGATAATAATAATAATAATAATAATAATAATAATAATAATAATAATAAAAATTAATAATAATAATAATAATAATAATAATAATAATAATAATAATAATAATAATAATACAAAGATGTAAATATTACCATATCTATTTAATCAATAATTATTTAATCAAACACTTCTAGTGCTCGTTAAATAGTAGTGTGTCTAATATAGCTGTTATTATTATTATTATTATTATTATTATTATTATTATTATTATTATTGTTATTATTATTATTATCATCATCATTATCCAAACAAGAAAAATAGCCCAGTTATACTATAATTCTACAATAACATTGTTTCATTCACCTTCAAATCTGTGATTCATTCAGTTTAGTTCAGAGAGCCATACTTCTTTAAAGCTCTTAGAATATTGCAACTGCATGAAACACTGAAATAACTTGGGATGTTCAATACAAATGAAAGAAACATATAATATCAAACTTATATATTACGTAAAATGCAGTCACACATTCCACAGTTAATTTGTCCAGCGGACAATCAACTCTGAGTTAAAATCTGATTTTTTATGAATGAAAGTCTATCCGAATCATCCCTCAATAAAAATATTTGTCGTAATCGGGATGCAATATAATTACAGAAAATGATAAAATAGGGGATACGGAAATATCTGTACAGAAGGCAGTAACCAACGCCTCGCTGCTTCTCTGGAACCACCCTGTGGGAAGGCAAAACAGCTGGACACAGAAACACCTGCACGGAAGGCAGTAACTAAAGCCTTGCTGTTTCTCTGGAACCACCCTGTGTTAAGGAGAAACAGCTGGACACAGAAACATCTGCGTGGTAAGGCAGTAACCAAAGCCTTGCTGTTTCTCTGCAACCACCCTGTATTAAGGCGAAACAGCTTATCGTTGATAAAGCAAATCCTCACTAAAATATTCGACAGCCAGAAATCAAAATCCCTTATACAGAATTCCGGCGAATAACCCAGAGGTCAGAATAGCCAGGTCCCCTTTAAATGGTTCTTCAAATTTAAGGATGCTCTGGCTTCTCCCGGACAAGAAATGGGAACTAAGGTCTCACCTCGTACTCTATTATGGGTTGCAAGATTCCCTCCACTCGATTCAGAACAGATTTCTTACAATGAGGGATTAAGATCTATTAAAACAGGTCCAGCAATTGGGAACGGTGATGACGTCATCAGAGCCGAGACGCGCTTCCATAATCTTTCTCGTTCAATAGGTGCATAGTATTTTTTAATTAAGTTGTTTACATCATATGCTGCATAGTACATCCATGTAAAATTTTAATCATTTAATTTCAATTGACTTAAATTTTATCATACCAATCTCTCTCTCTCTCTCTCTCTCTCTCTCTCTCTCTCTCTCTCTCTCTCTCTCTCTCTCTCTCTCTCCACCATTTATTAGTATTTTTGTTTTTCCAGAAGCATAGTGTGTTTCATTTTTAATTATTCTATCAAAGTAACAGATAGAAAAAAAATTCTTTTACTAGAGCAAAGAACAACATATTTGCTAGGTGTGATTTGATGGTTTCTTGGCAGCCGGCCCAAGTGACCTCATATTTCCAGTCAACTCACGACTGTTAGACCTATATAATAAAACCGAAGAATTTGCAAAGATTGTGTATTCACTTCTGTCTGTTTGTTTATGAGCATTTTTACACAAAAACTACTGAACTGATTTTGACCAAACTTGGTGGTACAAGTAGGCAGTGGAGTTAAGAGCAAAATAAGACTTCTTGGCGTGGTGAAAGCTTACTCACTAAGTGCCCCTCTAATTACATATGCATTATAACTTTTGAAGGGAGATATGATCATCTTTTTTATTATTATTACTTTGATTCTATTATTACCATTATCATTATTACTGTTGTTGTTGCTTCAAATATTAACCAACAACTACCTGAGAAAAACTAAATTCATAATGGAAGCGAAATAATTAATTTTTCTTTCTCAAGGCCGCAATTCTTTACAAACCAAACGCACCCACTCGAGTTCATCGCGAAAAAACGAATCGCTTTCGCCTTCCAGACAAAAACAATTGCCAGTCGCTCCCAAGATTCACAGCGGCATGCTTTCATGAATCTAGATGAATTTACGACCGTCTCATAGGGACGAAAAAAGCTGGGTTGAATCCAGAGACTTTCTGAATTCATTCGAAAAGATTTATCGCGACCAGGACTTGCGCGAAACAAGAGTCAAAGCCAAATGTTGCTCACGTAGCGTTATTTGAATTCTAATAACATTACAGGGAAAGGTCATTGGATATAGAGATTGAAGAAATTTCATGATACATTTATATATATAAATATATATATAAATATATATATATATATATATATATATATATATATATATATATGTATATATATATAAATATATATATATATATATATATATATATATATATATATATATATATATATATATATATATATATATATATATATATATATATATTGAAGTAGAGGGGCACTCAGAGTCAAAGCCGAATGTTGCTCCCGTAGCGTTATTTGAATTCTTATAACATTGCAGGGGATTGGACACTGGACATAGAGATTGAAGAAATTTCATGATACATTCATTAAAAAAAAAAAAAAAAAAAAAAAAAAAATTACGACCATTATCACTTGAACTACTGGGGCACTCAAAGTCAAACAAAAAATGTTGCTCGCATAGCGTTATTTGAACTCCGGTAACATTGCAGGGAGAAAGGATAATGGATCTAGAGATTGAAGATATTTCATGATACACTTAAAAAAAACAAAAAAACAATTACGATCATTATCCCTTGACTAACGTGGTACTAAAGAGTCAAAGCAAAATGTTCTCGTAGCGTTATTTGAACTAATATAACATTACAGGGAAAATGATATAGAGATTGAAGAAATTTCATGATACATTTATATATATAAAAAAAATTACGATCATAATCACTTGAACTAGAGGGGCATTCAGTAGAGAGCATACCTTCACCACGCTAAGCAGTCTTATTTTGCTTTTAACTCCACAGCATGCTTCTATTTTGATGTATATTCTTCAAAATCTAATGTATTTGTCTTTGGGTAATACTTAACTTGCCCATCAAGCTTTGTTGAAATTGGTTCAGTAGATTTTATGTGATGATGTTCGCATAAAAATGAACAAAGTATTTGTCATTTACTTAACATTGTGATTATTCTTAAAGTATTGCTGCGTACTTGTACGTTGATGTACTTTATCTAAACTGTTACAGATTCATTCTTAGGTCATACTAACAAGACTTCCAAGTTTGCTCAAAATCGGTACAGTAGTTTTTGTGTAAACTTGCTCACAAACAAATAAATATATAAACAGACGACATGGGTGAATACATACCCTTCGCAAGATATTGGCGAAGGCAATAGAGATCAGTTGTGGCAGCAGAAACATTAGTGGCCTCTCGTTCTTAATGTATAAAATCGGAAGAGTCGCTGAAAAATTCAAGTTCTAAAAAGGAATATTTTTAATGAACGAAGAGTATTCGGTGCTTGGAGGATACAAGTTAACACTGCAACTCATGTCTGGAGTGCTTTAATGTTAATGAGAATAATGTTAATGTTAATTTTAATGTTAATGAGAATGATATTAATGTAAATCTTAATGTTAATGAGAATAATATTAATGTTAATTTCAATGTTAATGAGAATAATATTAATGTTAACTTTAATGTTAATGAGAATAATGTTAATGTAAATTTTAATGTTAATGAGAATAATGTTAATGTAAATTTTAATGTTAATGAGAATAATTTTAATGTTAATTTTAATGTTAATGAGAATAATTTTAATGTTAATTTTAATGTTAATAGAAAATAATGTTAATGTTAATGAGAATAATGTTAATGTTAAGTTTAATGTTAATGAGAATACTGTTAATATTAATTTTAATGTTAATGGAATATGAAATAACATCGAAAATGTTTTGGAATATGTTTCCCTTATTCCGTAACATTCTCCTGGAAATAGGGCTCCAGCACAAAAGCCCATCCTTAAGGACTTTGAAGAAAGAAAAAAGATTAGGTTAAAATGCATTGTATAAAGTCTCAAGTTAAAATGCATTGCAGGCTATGTTCCATTCCTTGTGAACTAAAAATGAAGGATTTAGGAGAGTCATCAGCAGCCATTGCCTGGCCCTCCTTGGTCCTAGCTTGGGTGGAGAAGGGGCTTGGGCGCTGATCATATGTATATATGGTCAGTCTCTAGGGCATTGTCCTACTCGATAAGGCAATGTCACTCTCCCTTGCCCCTACCATTCATGAGTGGCCTTTAAACCTTTAAACCTTAAATGAAATTATATATTACTCCGGAAAAAAAAAAATTGAAAAATATTTACCAATATGTTTAATACAAAAAAAAAATATATTTTTATCCATAAATTAGGTAATTTCCCAATTAATGGAATTAAGGAAATTAAATACAAGCTATCTTGGTACCCACGCATGATTCAATATTTTGTACTTTGTAGCTCAACAGCAACAATAATAACAGCAACAAATGCAGCCGTTTCTAGTCCACAGCAGGATAAAGGCCTCAGACATGCCTTTATACATGTCTGGGGTTTGGCCAGTTTTCACTAACATGCCGGCCAATGCGGATTGGTGATGGCGGGAGTTTTTTGCTTTGATGCTCATCCACCTATAGACAATCGCCTCTTTTAGATTAATAATTTCAAACAATAACTCGTCGAGCATCTAGTTAATCAACACAGCCGATGTGGTAACGTCCCTGACAGGTGAACGTCAGACTGGGGTTCAAATCCCGCTCAAACTTGTTAGTTCCCTTGGTAGCTGCAACCTAACCATCGTTGTGAGCTAAGGAGGGGGGGTTTGGGGGAGCCTATAGGTCTATCTGCTGAGTCATCAGCAGCCATTGCCTGGCCCTCCTTGGTCCTAGCTTGGGTGGAGAGGGGGCTTAGGCGCTGATCATATGGTATATATGTTCAGTCTCTAGGGCATTGTCCTGCTTGATAGGGCAACGTCACTGTCCCTTGCCTCTTGCCATTTATAAGCGTCCTTTAAACCTTTAAAGACTGTTCATTAAACCAAAAATACCATGAATCATCCAAAGGAATATGAAAGCTTAGGGTTCTGACGTCAGCACGTGCGTACCTTTAGGTTAATCAAGAATTTCTAATAAGCTTCGGCTTAATGAATGTACCTGGGGATTTGGTCGGTCCATAGTTGAACATTCTACATCATATAACATTTTTCTTGCATTACAGGTAATCTAGTCAGCCATAATGTCTGGTTGTATAGTTGGGGAAAATATGGGAATGGTCTGAATTTTGGTATGAGAGATATGTTGGGTACAGAACCAATGATTTTTTGAGTAATTAAATAACGTTTTGATTATTTTTTTCAATTATAATGAAGTTCTAATTACTATAGTTTTATCGAAAATAATAAAATATATGAAACCCTAAGAAAACAATTAAATAGAAAAAAAATATTTCATGGAACAAAATTAATATTTTAACAGGCAATTCTTAAAGCTTGAAAATTCAAATCAAGGTTCTTAGGAAAATATCTTTGTTATATTAGTCAAATACGGAATTATTCAGAGAATTTTGATGTATCACTATAAGACAATGTTATTCGTGTTGCCATATTAGATGTAGTATTAAGAACTGCTTGGAACTTATGCCAGGCATCCGATTCTCTTTACATGTTTAGTTAGGAGTAAAAAAATTTTATCAACAGCACTCCAGCGTTGCTATTGATGTAAAAAATACTGTATTAAGAAAATAACACGTAACTGCACGCAATGCACAACACAAAACAATGTTGTTCTAATATCACTTACATCATAAAATCACGAGTTTTTAAGTTGATGTTTAAAGGTCGCTCAAGAATGGCAGAGCCAAGGGACAGTAACATTGTCCTAAATATTTCTTTTTCTTCTTTCCTTTCTTCACTGGGCTATTTTCCCTTTTGGAGCCCCTGGGCTTATAGCATCCTGCTTTTTCAACTAGGGTTGTAGCTTGGCAAGCAGTAATAATAATAATAATAATAATATCGAGCAGGTCAATGCCATAGAGAGTGATCATACGTACATATGATTAGCGGCCAACCCCCTCTCCACCCAAGCAAGGACCAAGGAGGGCCAGGCAATGGCTGCTGATGACTCAGCAGATAGACCTACAGGCTCCCCCAAACCCGCATATTTAGCTCAGAAGGATGGCGAGGTTGCAGCAACCAAAGAAACTAACGAGCATAAGCGAGACTCGATCCCCAATCTCGCGATCACCAATCAGGGACGTTACCACATCGGCCACCATATTCATTCCTTTTTCCCTAATTCAGATGAACATTGTTACAATTAAAATCGATTATCATAAACACTTCGCTCTGACTTCTGACGTTATGATAAACCAGATGTAGTTCATTTGCAGTAAACTATTAAATATTAATTTTTAAATTATTTTCTTTATATAACTTGAAGAATAATCGTCTCGCTTACGGTGTATTAAGTCTTTTAGTTTATTTCTGGTCTTCTTAAACTATTTTATTATCCTTTTTTTCCTTTCCTCACTGAGATATTTTCCCTTTTGGAGCCCCTGGGCTTATAGCATCCTGGTTTTCCATCTAGGGTTGTGGCTTAGCAAGTAGTAGTAGTAGTAGTAATAATAATAATAATAATAATAATAATAATAATAATAATTGTCAACTTTCTGTCACCCTATTCCGTTAAATCTAGGATAATTACACAAATTCCTCAACATTTTTGGGAGTTTTATCAAACATCCCTCTTACTCCAAATTCTTTCATAGCATATGCAATATCAGTTGAACTTCAAAAGTTCAAACTTGTAGCAAACATTTTTATGTTGAACGGAGTCACAAAAGCCTTATTATAGTTTATATATTAAATATCGGTTTTAATGTTGTTAATGAATTTAAAATATCTTATTTTAATTGCTCATTACTTCCTAAATCGTTTACTTATTTCCGTGTTTCACTTCATCACTGAGCTATTTTTTACTGTTGGAGCCCTTGGGATTATAGCATCTTGCTTTTCCAACTAGGATTGTAGCTTAGCTAGTAGTAATAATAATAATAATAATAATAATAATAATAATAATAATAATAATAATAATAATACTGGTGATCATCTCTCTCTCTCTCTCTCTCTCTCTCTCTCTCTCTCTCTCTCTCTCTCTCTCTCTCTCTCTCTCTCTCTCTCTCGTGTTTTCATTCGACATTGTTTAATCTCTCCCCATTCTCTCCTTCTCTTATAGATAATTCCGTCTCAGATCTCTGAGACTAATGGGGACTTTAAAAATAAGGCATTATTTCACCCTCTACTTCAAACACTACATACTCCAAAAGAAGGAAACTGAAGGGGAAACTTGTCTATGTAAATTATATGGCCTTATTCAACTAAAATATATTTTAATCTTAAAATGTTTACTCTAATCTTAAAGTACATACACGTTATTTTTCCCATAGCTGTAAGGTTTGTTATTATTACTTTTAAGTTCAATTTAAGAACAGAAGAAAGATAATTTTCATAGTCTTTGAGTTACTTCAGCATACACTTCAAAATCTGCATTAAAAAACACGGTAAGTGTCTGGCAACATTTATTCCAGGATTTTACCGTTTTAAAAACAGATATATTGACGTAAAGTAGTGATATTACGGTCACCAACCCGTAAAAGATACTAACAAAGTAAGATAAAATTATGGTCGCCTTTATTTTACTGAAACACGGTTGAGAACTATTTTTTTACGGAGAATTTTCGATTAAAATTCAGATTTTTTCTAACAGTGTATTATATGATCATAACACTAGGGTTCTAAATTGACCTAACCTTGTATCCTAACGTATATTATTTCCGTATAAATGTAATTTGTCATAAGCTCCTTGGCATAAAAAATCTCCCTAACAATTCAAAGTTATTTTTTCTTCAAGGAACTTTAATCAACTGTAAATCTAAACTTCTGACAAGTCCATATCTAGGTAAATTAGTCTTTGTTTGGGCACTACTGTAGAGCAGACTTCTTTTGATTTCCCACGATCCCCAAATCGTTACAAAATGAGAGATGTCCGTCATCGTAGAGTTTCCAGGTTGGCTTTTTATTCCAGGCAAAAAAAAAAAAAAAAAAAAAAAAAAAAATCAAATTTGGCCTTCATTGGACTTAGTTATATCAAGTAGAAATGAGGGCCTTATATGCCATATTTTTTGGCCTTTTCCAACTAATGGGTTGGCCTTTTAAAGCTTCTGTTGATTAGTAGTTGGCCTTTTCTCATTTTGAAAACCTGGCAACACTGTCAATCTCGGTGGAGGAGAAGGTCGTACTCCGAATCAGCCAATAGTCCCGGTAACGCTGAAGACGAATAAATTTAATAGAAGTTTTAAATCCTACTTTATTTACATTAAACGTATTTATCATCTATTAAAAAAGTATTCACAAGATACATTTTTTATTTCAAAACATATTTAGATTATTAGTATAAATTTCAATTGTAAATACACTATATGTAAAATAAAAAAAAATATTTATGTAAATATAATATATTGTATGTTATAAATTGTAAGATTGCAAAGGTGTATTTCATAACAAAAGATAAAAAAAATATTTAATAATTATTATTATTTTGGTCATTTTAATAATAAGAATGTGTCGCAATGATGTTTAAAAAGTCACAATAGTGAGTTAATGAGTTCAGTTCATAAAAGAAGGGATACACTGAATTGGTATTCCTTCTTAATAATTCCCAATAACGTCCAAAGATCAATTATGATACGGTGGATATTGGGAATTAAATGGCAGGACAGGATTAGAACAAGGTCCCTCTATATACCTTGGATTAGAGATGAAACTTTAAGAGATTACTCGAGTGTCATATGTGGATGAGATCATGAAGAGGGATAGATGGAGATGGTTTGGGCATGTTCTTCGCACTCCCCAAGAGAGATTAGTTCACCAAACGTTCATCTGGGCTCCACAAGGCACTAGAAGAGTTGGAAGACCCAGGCCTACATGGCTAAAGACTATGAAGCAGGAAGTAGGGCATGGTGCATGGAGAAGTATTGAATTAAAAGCTCAAGATTGAGACGACTAGCTAAATCTAACCGAGGCCCTTTGCTTCCATAGGTGTAGGAGGAGATGATGATGAAGGAGGAATTCCTGGAGCAACTAGCACACGCTCCTAAATGATAAATGGCTGAGCTGACGTTGCACACTAAGGATCTAAGGAACTTTTCCTACCGATAGCCAACGGAGACTCATCACTAATGCAGACGGGGTAGCCGAACATGGGTTTCTCCCTGTACACGTCTCTTAACTTTTTCCCAAAAAAGGAAATCCTTTTTCGAATAGGATATTTTTTTTTCTTTAACGAATTGCTTTGATAGGCGGCTTGTTTTTCTTGATAGAGGGAATAAGTTATCGTGCATGGTGATTATATCAAATCAAATGTCTCTAAGGAGAGCACTTGCTTCTTAATTTCACAATCATGTCATCACCTTTAATAAGAAGTACGCAATGCTACGGGGGAAGTCATCAGAGTATTTCTTGTTTTTCTACTTTATATTTGCTAAGCAAGGGATACAGGAATTAAGAACAGTAGACAGTATGTTGGCAAAGGCACCAGCAACCCGTTGAGATACTACCGCTAGAGAGTTATTGGGTCTTTTGGTAACTGCTCATTTCATCTTTGTCGACACATACACAGAATAGTCTGGCCTATTCTCTACACATTCTCCTCTGTCTTCATACACTTGGTAACACTGAAATAACAAAACAATTCTTCTTCTCTCAAAAGGTTAACTACTGCACTGTAATTGTTCAGTGGCTACTTTCCCCTTGGTAAGGGTAGAAGAGACTCTTTAACTATGATAAGCAGTTCTTTTAGGAGGACACTGCGAAATCAAGCCATTGTTCTCTAGTCTTGGGTAGTGCCATAGCCTCTGTACCACGGTCTTCCACTGTCTTGGGTTAGGGATTCCTTGCTTGAAGGTACACTCAGGCCCACTATTCTATCTTGTTTCTCTTTTGAAGTTTTTATCCTCTTATTATTTTCAAGATTTTATGGATTATATATGAAAGATTTATTTTAATGTTTGCTGGGTCAGCTATTATGTACGTCAGTGTACTCTCCCTTTTCTTAAGGTTTATGTTACTTGGTTTGCTTGGCAGCTCCCTTGCCTTTCATTTGATGTGTCTCTGTTTCGATAAAATTGTGAGGTAAAAACTTGAGGCTATAAGCCATCCTAGCAAACCCCTGTAACGAGAATGTTCTAAATTTGCAAGAGTCAATATTACAATGAGATGACTGAAATCGAATAGATACATTCATTTTCTATGTCATAGAAATATTCTCTCATTAAACATTTGATGTATATAATGGATTTTGTTTTGGTGCCTCTAAGTGGTAGAGGTCAGGTAAAAGATGTCTTAGAAACAGACATATATATATATATATATATATATATATCTATATATATATATATATATATATATATATATACTTATATGATCCGAGTCCAAGACATTTTTCCACATTGTAAAACATTTGCAGTAAAAAAAAAAAAAAAAAAAAAAAAAAAAAGGTAAAAATCCTGACATTTACTGTTTTAAAAACCGATATATTGACGTAAGGAAGTGATATTACGGTCACCAACCAGTAAAAGATAATAAAAAAAAATCGGCTGAGTACAGTATATTTTTACGGAGAATTTCCGATTAAAATTACTATTTTTTTTTAACACTGTATAAGCTCCACACTCTCCCAAGCTCATAACTGCTTGAACTCTCATTCAACAGAATGCGAGCCACGGGTTTTTCCAATAGGCTACAATATTCCGTTTTCATTTCAATACCTTGGACTGTATTTTGCTGTCCTTATCTTAA
>NC_090737.1:11465018-11480018 GCF_036898095.1 Palaemon carinicauda
CATCTCTCTCTCTCTCTCTCTCTCTCTCTCTCTCTCTCTCTCTCTCTCCTCTCTCTCTCTCTCTCTCTCTCTCTCTCTCTCTCTATCTATATATATATATATATATATATATATATATATATATATAGACCTCTTTTTCTTGAGAGGACCGGACTTTTATGATAGGAATACATACTACGATTTATTGAAACTGATGATAATTAATATTGCGCCGAAATTTTTAGTGACTTAGACAACTCACTTAAATATACATCACCTTCAATGTTGAATCCACCACTTATTATTAAATGTACAGGTTAACTTTCAATTAATTACTACCTATGAATTTTTACCTTTCCTATTAAGCAATTCAACCACGGACTCCTCTTGATAGACACGAGAATCAAGTATAAGTCGATTCAGTGTAGATTTATAGACATGATTAAATTTAACATTTTACTATTATTATTATTATTATTACTTACTAAACTACAACCCTAGTTGGGAATGCAGGATTCTATAAGCCCATGGCCCCAACAGGGAATATAGCCCAGTGAGGATAGGAAACAAGGAAATATAAATATTTCAAGAACAGTAACAACATTTAAATAAATATTTCTTATATAGTTAACAACATTTAAATAAATATTTCTTATATAGTTAACAACATTTAAATAAATACTTCCTATATAAATCATAAAAACTAACAAAACAAGAGGGAGAGAAATTACATAAAATAGTGTGCACGAGAACTCTTAACTATTAATGATAAGTGCTACAATCTTCCATTAACGACAGTGTTACTTATTTTCTATAAATGATAGTGTTACTTTTCCCACCAACGTCAGTCTTACTTCCTTCCAATTTATAATAGCGTTACCTTTTTTCCACCTTAATTCTATCAATTTCCTCTGGTAGATAAGGTTTAACTCATAATCGTAGTGTGAATGTGTAGGACGGGCCTATGGTCATAACATTTATGGCTATACAGTGATTCAAGGCTTCTCACCTTCAAAATTCCTCTACATTCAGAGCAGACATTAGGTGCAACGCAAGTCTTTTTTCAAACCAATAATCATTAATAGCTAGAGTCTCTTGCTTGAGGATACATTCGTGCACACTATTCTATCTAATTTCTCTTCCTCTTGTATTGTTAAAGTTTTTATAGTTTATATATGAAATATTTATTTAAATGTTATTGTTCTTAGAATATTCTATTTTTCCTTATTTCCTTTCCTCACGGGCTATTTTCCCCGGTGGGGTATTCTTTATTGGATCGTGCGTAGTAAAGATTACAGAGGTAATAAGCGTGTCAAAACTTAGATGAATGCGGGTCCTTGTTGAGGATGGATGATTTTGAGGGAGTGAGGAGTTACAAGGATTCTGGATATCAAAGACTTTTTTTTTTTTGTCCATCTTGCTCTTTGGTAGAGCGATTTACTTTAAGCATTCAAATTTCTTATGATCTTGCTAAGTTATTCCTGAACTCGTTTACCGAGTTACTGTTTGCTACATCTGTTGGAAGGTCTATTGTAAGTATTTTCTATTTTGTATATAAAAAAAAATTATCACATTGAGTGGTGTTGTCTCTTTTCAATTCAAGTTTGTATCCGTTACCTCTGGACTGATTTCTGCCAAGCGTGAATATATTGTTGTAATCTATATGTGCTATTCTTTTTATTATTATTATTATTATTAAAAGCTAAGCTACAACCCTAGTTGGAAAAGCAGGATGCTATAAGCCCAGGGGCCCCCAACAGGGAAAAAAGCCCCGTAAGAAAAGGAAATAAAGAAAAATAAAATATTTTAAGTATGAGTAACAACATTAAAATAAATATTTCCTATAAGAACTTTATCATAACAAGAGGAAGAGAAAATAAGATAGAATAGTGTGCCCGAGTGTACCCTCAAGCAAGAGAACTCTAACCCAAGACAGTGGAAGATCATGGTACAGAAGATATGGCCACTACCCAAGACTAGAGAACAATGGTTTGATTCTGGGAGTGTCCCTTCTCCTAGAAGAGTTGCTGAGGAGAATTTTGAGAATTTTGAATGCCCCTATTAACTGTCCCCTTAGTCGTCGAGTTTGTAGATCAAATAAGTTCAAACGTTTCATCCTTCGTCTATATCCAAATTGCTTAGTGTTGGAGGGATTGGGAGGAATCTGTTAGGGAGAGGAGATCGAGAGGGAGGAAGATCATGAGATGGCTAGATAAGGTGAAGGATGATATGGAGAGAAGAGTTTTGGTGGAAGAGGCAACCGACCCCTTAATGTAGGGATTAACAGTGGGAAATAAACCTCACTTTGTCTGAAAGACTATAAGTAACATGATATATTTGTTATTATTATTATTATTATTATTATTATTAATTATTATTATTTATTATTATTATTATTACTGTATTGTCATTATTAATATTATCATTACTGTCGTTATTAGGATTATTATCATTATTATTATTATCACTATCATTATCATTATTATTATTATTATTACCATTATTATTATTATCATTATTATTAATATCATTATCATTATTATTACTAACTTATTAAAACGAACTTATTACTAATTATCAATACTATCACTAGCACATATTTAATAACATTAATTATACATCTCTGCCATTTTCTGTTCTCATTACCACCTCATAAACTAACGATTGAGTCCATCTTAGAGGCTCAAATATACCTTGGATATGACTAAATAATTACACTTATTAACAATTATTACGATGAAAGATATATATATACGCACGCTCTACCAACAGTTTGAAATCGTAAAATCAAAAATGTTAGAAGGATGTGACACACACCATTGTAAAGAAGGATAGCTCCCTAAAACAATCCAGGATAAAACGACGAAAAATTAATCTATTCAAAGTGATTAGTTCGTTACTGACGTTACGGACCTGACAAACAACATAGATGGATTATATGTGTGAGTAATTTCGAAAACAATTTCCATGAAAATTTTTTTCTGCTCCCGTCCCGTGCTGTCCAACAATAACAGACAAATTAAACTCGACATCTACTGTACATCAGGCGCGCCACGTCGTGCGCTCTATCCCCCTGATTGGTGGATAGGAGGGGATACAGCAATGCTAACGGTCTATTACTGAGCGCTCCTAATCCCCTCTAGATTGGTAGAGGGGAGAGACAGCGTGATACTGCCAACCATAAATTGCTGAATCTTTATATGTTTTTTTTTAGGGTTGTTCTGGCCTGGTCGGTAACGTCTCTGTCTGGTGATTGCCAGACGGGGATTAGTTAGTCCCTTACGTGTCTGCCAACCTTACCATCCTTGTGAGTTAAGGATGGGGAGTTTGGGGAAGCTTCTAGGTCTATCTGTTGTGGCCTGGTTGGTAACGTCTCTGCCTGGTGTTTGCCGAACGGGGGTTCGAGTCTCGCTCAGACTTGTTAGTTCCTTTAGTATCTGCAACCTTAACATCCTTATGAGCTGAGGATAGGGGATTTGGGAGAGCCTATAGGTCTATCTGCTGAGTCATCAGCAGCTCAGCAGCCATTGCCTGACTCTCCATGGTCCTTGTTTGGGTGGACTGGGGCCTTGGGCGCTGATCATATGGATATATGGTCAGCCTCTAGGGCATTGTCCTGCTTGCTAGGGCCATGTCACTGTCCCTTTCATCTTCCATTCCTGAGCGGCCTTTAAACCTTTATAATACGTACACCAAATGGCACTCTTTTGTGACACTCTTAAAATATCCATTGAAAAAATATGCCTGGAAGGGACAGGTAAATAAAGTAAAAACAAACAAAATATTCATTTGCTCTGGATATGTTAGCACACTCATTCTGTGTTGTACTGATGAGAAATTAAGTGTAAGTCTCATTGATAAATACTATACATGATAACGAGAAAAAAATTATAACTGTGCCAGGAAACAAATGGAATTTTAATTGAGCAAGGAAAAACTTTAGTTTGTTTCCCTACTAAATTAAAAAAAAAATCTTGTTTTATTCGCATTAATTTTCCCTTCTTGATTCCCCGCTCCCCCAACATATATGCACTTGAGCAGGCAGATGAAAAACATTGCATTACATGAAGTGCATTAACGTGTTCGTTATATAGTGAATAAGGCAATTCTACACAAGTCATAGCCATTTTTACATGGTGATTATGTAGAAGAGACTCTTTAGCTATGGTAAACAGCTCTTCTAGGAGAAGGACATTCCATAATCAAACCATTGTTCTCTGGTCTTGGGTAGTGCCATAGCCTCTGAACCATGATCTTCCACTGTCTTGGATTGGAGTTCTCTTGTTTGAGGGTACACTCGAGCACAATATTCTATCTTATTTCTTTCCTTGTTAAGTTTTTATAGTTTATATAGGAGATATTTATTTTAGTTTGGTTACTCTTTATAGAATATTTTATTTTTCCTTGTTTCGTTTCCTCACTGGGCTATTTTAGCTGTTGGAGCCCCTAGGATTATAGCCTCCTGGTTTTCCAACTAGGGCTGCAGCTTAACAAGTAATAATAATAATAATAATAATAATAATAATTGCATTAATTCTTATCTAACAGTTTGCTATAATCTTTAGGTCTCCACAAGGACATGCAGAATGTTGTAACATTGATGTATCCAACTGCTGACTTTAAAAAATTTAAATAAAAAGTTCTCAAAAACAGTGTCGAAAACGTCCCCAAAGCTGAAACCATTTCAATTCCTCCTAGAATATAGTCTTTTGGCCTTCAGATTAAGCTGATAATCCAAATAGATTTCAACGAATTAGAAAACACTTCAGTACTGATAAGGAATTTTTACAACACTGCATTGAGTGAACCATTTCGTTATAAACAAACAAAAAGTAATGAGGAAAAAATTTAAAGTAATTTCGTCAATTGAGAGAGAGAGAGAGAGAGAGAGAGAGAGAGAGAGAGAGAGAGAGAGAGAGAGAGAGAGAGAGAGAGAGCGCCGTTTTAAAGATGTACGTGAAATAAAGTTTAATAAGATGCTACGTAATGAATATATGAGGGCAGCATTAGACCCAGTGAAAAATTAAGAGTTATGATGGCCGATGCGGTAACGTCCCTGACTGGTGAACGCCAGACTGGGGTCCGAGTCCCGCTCAAACTCGTTATTTTCTCTGGTCGCTGCATCCTCACCATCCTAGTGAGCTAAGGATGGGGGGTTTGGGGGAGCCTATAGGTCTATCTGTTGAGTCATCAGCAGTCATTGTCTGGCTCTCCTTGTTCCTAGCTTGGGTAGACAGGTGGCTTGGGTAGAGAGATGGCTTGGGCGCTGAATATATATATATATATATATATATATATATATATATATATATATATATATATATATATATATATATATATATATATATATATATATATATATATATATCGTCAGTCTCTGGGGCATTGTCCTGCTTGATAGGGCAATGTCACTGTCCCTTGCCTCTACCATTCAATTCTCATATCTTAAAAGAATTTATGGTATTTATCACAGAACTACTGCGTAGAAATACAGACAAAATAGCTGAATACGATGTATTCGAAAAGAATTACTCTGAATTATCGAAAAAAAAAATAATAAAAAAAAAACCAAATCAACAATTTTTCATTAAGAATGACCTCAGTAAAGTCGTATCCATAAAAACCAGCCTATAATGGTACATGCATCAAAGCACTAAAGGAGTTTCATTTTTCATTCAAACAAATAAACTTCAATCAATTAATGCCACTCAATTGCAAAATATCAAATGAAAGTTATAACTTCAAACAAACCCCATTATAGTCACCAATAAGTTAAAAGCGAATATAACCCAGGGTAAGTTTTATCATCTCATGTAACCCTTTGCTTTTAAAAGGCCTGATTGATTGGATGTCATCCATGATCTTAACCAACCTTTCACTAAGTATAGCATCAGTAAAATCGTGTCCTAAAATCCAGCCAACAATAGTGCTTGCATCAAAGCACTACAGGTGCTTCATTTTTCATTCAAATAAATAAACTTTAATTAATTCCACTAATTGTACAATATCAAAAGAAACGTTACAGCTTCCGACAAGCTCCATAATAGTCACCAATTAATTAAAACCGATTGTTACCCAGGATAATACTTTTCATCTCATGTAACCCTTTGCTTTTAAAAGGCCTGATCGATTGGAGGTCATCCATGATCTTAAATCAAATAACCAATCTTTCATCAAGTATAGCATCAGTAAAATCGTATCCTAAAATCCAGCCAACAATGGTACATGCATCAAAGCAGTACAGGTGCTTAATTTTTCAAACAAATAAACTTCAATCAATTAATTCCACTCAATTGTCGTAAAATATCAAAGGAAAAGTTATAACTCCCGACAAGCTCCATTATAGTCACCAATAAGTTAAAAGCGATTGTTACCCAGGGTAATATTTATCATTTAATGTAACCCTTTGCTTTTGAAAGGTTTGATCAATTGAAGGTCATTCATGATCTTTGCAAAGTTTACCTGGCGCTGGAGCGCAGAGCTCAGACTGCCAGCAGGGCGTTTCCAACACGCAGAGATTTAGATAAAAAAACATCAATACAACTGTATGATGATGGATGTATCAACATGAATGGAACCTGAATAAAATGTGGTTTATCGTGCAAAGGACAGAATAATGAACGCTTTAGTTTATGATTGAATCAATCACGTCCTAATCGTTAGCCAGAGGTGTCAATCCAGGACAAATTTTCCACTCTAAGGCGATCAACACCACTCAGATATTTTTTTTTTTTAATGGAATTACGGAAAATTGGAACAGATCTGCATTGGCTAATTGTTACTGGATCACCATAATGCTAGTTGCTTTTTTAACGTACTGCTCGATATAGCTAGAATTTAGGTGAACCAATTCCTTTTCTCAAAAAAAAAAAAGAAAAAAAACGAAAAGAAAAAAAAAAGAGGGTAATCAGAGTAATCTCATATGTATAGTAAAGAGCAAGTGCTTGATTCCCCCCCCCCCCCTCCCTCCCTCTCTCTCTCTCTCTCTCTCTCTCTCTCTCTCTCTCTCTCCTCTCTCTCTCTCTCTCTCTCTCTCTCTCTCTCTCTCTCTCTATAAATATATATATATATATATATATATATATATATATATATATATATATATATATATATATATATATATATATATCATCGCCATCCTGAGCCGCAACTATTCCACTGCAGGACAAATGCCTCAGACAGGCCATTCCACTCCCGTCTCTCTCTCTCTCTCTCTCTCTCTCTCTCTCTCTCTCTCTCTCTCTCTCTCTCTCTCTATATATATATATATATATATATATATATATATATATATATATATATATATATATATATACATACATACATACATCATCGCCTTCATCAACTAGCGTGTCGTAGAAAGTACAGGGGAAAGGGGCGAGAAGGGTTGAATCTGTGTGTGTGCGTGTGATTGCACATCTATTTAAATATCAAAATGACGGGTACCATACACTAGTCATAATATATAAAATCATACAGAATATCCCCCAAATCATACAGAACACTCCCCCCCCCCCCCCTCACACTAACTAACTATTTCAGTTAGGGCTTGTCACTCATCGTTCAATCCACTCTTAGCGGAAACCAAGTCATGCACTCACACCCATTTCCTGCATGAATAATTATAATTGTCTCTAAATTAAGGATTTAGAGTATGTGAGTACTTGACATCCTTATTTCTCTGAATGTATATAATTAGATAGTTTGTTCGTTTATACTAATTTTCGGCACTCCTGAGTCAACGGATTGTAAGAAAGAAGGATAATATAATGGATACAAATAATATTAATGCAATGTATGCACGCATACATACAAATACACAAACACACACAAATACATGTATACACACACACACACACACACACACACACATATATATATATATATATATATATATATATATATATATATATATATATATATATATATATATATGTTTTTTCTAAGTGTATCTTCTCAGTTAAAACACAACCATACTCCATCCAAGAAATCCCAAACAACGTTATTCTCTACAACTTTCATATCAATCTCTACTACCTTTCCTCTCGTATCACAATCAATCTTCTGCCCCCCCCCCCCCCTTAACTTTCCCTCGTTCATAAATAACCAAAGTACCGAGATCACTCGCTTGATCACATCAATAACACCCCCAAAAGCATTTTTCTTCCTTGTAATCCTATCAACACTCGGTGGATTTTTATTCTTAAATCTCTAATAAATTTCCCAAGTTACTCAGCAATCACGTCTACCAGATTTATCAATTCCCCTCTTGCTTCAATCATATTTTCTTATATTCCGTCATTCTCATTCACAGTATTCACAGTTCTCACTCACTCGACATGAAACTGTATTCTCTAACCAACCCACCTTTCTACTACACCGTTTAACTTTAAAGTATTCTATTCTTTAAACAAAATTACCGTGAATGAAACTATAAGAGAGATTACTCGAGCATCATATGCAGATGAGATCATGGTGACGGGTAGATGGAGATGTTTGATCATGCTCTTCGAACTCCCCAAGAGAGATGTTTAAAGGTTTAAAGGTCGCGCATTAATGGGAGGAGAGGGAAAGTGCCATTACCATATCAAGCAGGACAATGTCCTAGAGACTGACCGTATATACATATGATCAGCGCCCAAGACCCCTTTCCACCCAAGCAAAGGACCAAAGAGGGTCAGGCAATGGCTGTAGATGATCTCAGCAGATAGACTCCAATAACCACCCCTCCTTAGCTCACAAGGATAGCAAGGTTGCAGCGACCAAAGAAACTAACGAATTTGAACGGAACTCGAAACTCCATTCTGGCGTTCACCAGTCAGGGACGTTACCGCATTGGCCACTACAACCCTAGTTCACCAGACTTTCAACTAGGCTCCACTAGGCATTAGAAGAGTTGGAAGACCCCAGACCTACATGGCTGAAGACTATGAAGAAGGAAGTATGAGATGACGGTTGGCGAAGTATTGATTTAGAAGCTCAAGATAGAGACGACTGGCGAAATGTAACCGAGGCCCTTTGCGTGAACAGGCGTAGGAGGAGATGATGATGATGATGATTTTTACTAATGCTTCTGCTCTAATGATTAGACGTGCCTCCAATCTCATCATTACATTATATATCTGTTCTGTTGTTACAAACAATACTAACAAAATCTTTCTTTCACTCTTTTCATATAAAATTCGATAACTATTTTTTATTCTGTCGGGATAATAAAATCTTAATAACCCAGAGATATAAAGATCCGGTGACAAGTGTTTACTTTTACAAGGCATCTAAGATAATGAAAACTATCTGCAAAAAGGGTACTGAATCATCGTACTGACAGTAACAGACATCACACAAATGTGTACAAGTATGGGAACATATCCAGTAGTTTTGATAAGTGAATACGACAGGTGTTTTAACTTCTACCAAATTTTCCGATACTTCTACACGCCGGCATTTGAAAGAACTCGGAGTTGATTAACAGGACTGTGCATACAGTATACACAGCCCAACACATGCCTGCTGAATTCCGCTGAAATATTTGAAAGTAAATTCTATATTATTATTATTATTATTAGTAGTAGTAGTAGTAGTAGTAGTAGTAGTAATAGTAGTAGTAGTAGTAGTAGTAGTAGTAGTAGTAGTAGTAAAAAGGCAAGAAACTATTAGCCAAAGGGCTCCACAGGGAAAATAGCGCAGTGAGGAAAGGACTTAAGAAAATAAATCAACTATATGAAAAGTAATTAATAAAGAATAAAAAATACCTTATAATCAGTAACAACGGTAAAATACATTAGTCACATATAAGCTATGAAGAGAGACTTATGTTAAAATGTTCAATATGAATAACATTCTCCGCAAGCTTGAACTTTGAAAGTGAGGTACCTGGCTTAGCAAGATCTCCGAGAGGGGTCGAGATAAAAAAAAAAAAAAAGACATTCCCAAAGCATGTTATCATTTTCCAAATATCTACGTCTGATACCTTAACAGCAATAGTTTCAACTTACAAAAGTAAGCCCATATTATCTCTAGTAATCTAAGCATAAAAAACACGAAAGTGAACTAGACTCACTCAGCAATATTCCTAATATTAATCTAAAGCGTAAATATTAAAATCTGCCGATCACAAGTTCGTAACATATTCAATCTTTTCAAACTCCTATCGCCCCCAAAAAAGCAAGACGCCATACTCAGGACTGGGTTCGTGTGGGTCTTTGGGCTGGGCGGGGTAATCTTAGTAACCCCTGCTGTGCTGAGAGATGTGTCTGAACAAAAGCTAAATATAATATGTACATCAAGCAAAGCTCCCAGTCAAGCCAATTTGAGAAATGATTAGCGTTTGGTATGCAAAATAGCTTACAAGCACCGTCGAGCAATGTCAAATCTTCTCTATTGTATGCGAAAGAAAACATGAATGAAGCAAATAGTGTCTGCAACAGTTGCTTCAAAGTTTGCTGGCTGACAACTCTCATCAAGTTATTTCTTATTTGTTCGTTCACACAGGATTATTATGTCCATTACCAATATTCCATTTTACTGAACATGCGTAGAATTTTACTCACTAATCTTCATATAATTATTTATTAAAAAAAAGGGGGATTGTTCAATTATATATCATTATAATAAAGGAACATTACATTAAAAATTCGTCCAGTACCCAGTGACATTCTTTTCTATCCTATACACGCATGGCGTGATGTACATGAGTTGCCTACGCGGAATAAGTTGCTCACGACAACACATATTAATAAATTATAAAAGGAAAATATGAAAACCTACAGTATAAGTACGCTTCAAGAATCGCCGTTAAAAATTGTCTCGATAAAATAGGAAACAGCCTCAGTGAGATGATAAAAATAGAAAATTCAGGCCATGACTGCTCCACGGATCAGGTAGCGGCCAACCAAGCCACGAAGCAGACGCTTAGTCTGTCTCCTTCTTCTTCTCCTTTCAGTTCAAGTTGTAAATCATTCGTTTTCCCGATTTCTGTGACAAAGGTGAGAGAACCTGAGTGTCGTGTTTAGCATCTGTGATTTAAAATGGCAACTAACGTTTCATGGTGTGACGTGTCTCGTGCTAAGTTTATATTTATTCTCCAATGTGTGCACAGCCACTCCTACTTGGTTCATGGTGATTTCGAAACTGTACGATAGAAAGTCGTACATAATGTAGCAATATTGTTCGTTTTCAGTGGCGACATTAATTCAGATGACGAAAAAAAGGATTAAGACCAAACAAATATTCAAGGGAATATTTGCAATCGTGTTCTGGAGCATGGTTTACTGTGTTTGCATAGGCCTAGTGTGTATATCTAGCATAGGGGCGTGTACAGATTTATCTGTGATATTCATTTAGTTTGGGAAGCCATTTCTCTAGTTGGTGAATTCAAGTAATAGTCCCTTTTTGTTATAACACAATCATGAAAACGCCAATGTTTCGTATGGTAAAGGAAATACTCAAGACTTGGCAGTGTAGTACGTGTTGACACTGTATGTGAAGTTATCGTACGGCACAGAGGAAACTATATCATAAGATTTACAAGTATATCCTTTGGACAATAAATACCTCCACACAAAAATCCTGTGATTATTAAGCTATGCTGGAGTTTCAATTCCTATACCCTTTACACCAGGTGTAACGATATTAGTCCCACGGCAAAGGTTACAGTTTCGGGGCATTGAAAACTTCAAACCTGAATGGTCTAATCAATATTCATATATCTCTTCAACTTAGAACGTTACATTGCGAAACGTTTAACTATTGCCTAACATCCTAAATGTTCAAGTGTGAGAATGTGAGTCAGTTACTGTAAATCTCAAGATAGTTCTCGTTGCTGTAGTACGCCTGATAATTTTAAATATTTAAATTACAGTTAGTTAACGGTGTGCTTTCTATTTTTATACTCAAATTGAAAAAAAAAACTATTCCCTCACTCTCTCTCTCTCTCTCTCTCTCTCTCTCTCTCTCTCTCTCTCTCTCTCTCTCTCTCTCTCTTGTAAGAATGTGGCTGACAAATGTCGCCACACCCATTTCACAATAAAGCAATAAAGGAACTTGTCACCACGCCCACTGCACTTACGGGATAAGTCTCCAGATGCAGCCCCCCCCCCCCCTCTCTCTCTCTCTCTCTCTCTCTTTCTCTCTCTCTCTCTCAAAAATCTAATAAAGCGTCAGAACGGAAGCAATATGTTGACATTTTAAGGTAGAACTACGGTAAATAATGGATAAAATTCCAGTTAGCCTACATATAAACCTCCAAATACGTCACTGCATACACTGTTTTCACTGGTTTTCATGACCACCAATGACGCCTGTAATTATAAAAAAAATTCTTTGCTCGTAGCTTTGCAATGATTGAAATTGGTCACTTTGTTGAACAGTATGTATCACCAGAGAAAACTAAAACAAGTCACTGACATAGCAGAACTTTAACTTTAACAACTGAAGCTGCCTAAAAATTTCTGCACAGGTTTATCAGTAGCATGTTAAAACTATTTACACTCCGCCTCCACCATTCATTTATATTTTGCTCAAACTTGGGCTTTACCTGTAAATTTAATCTCATTCACAATATACAGTATACTAGACTCATACTACATATTACTCCCCACACTCTCAAAAAATCTGGATTAAACCTGTTAACAATATCGCACTACAATCTTTCCACATAACCAAACCACCTCAAAACGCTCCTCTACCCTTTCATCTACGCATATCTTACTAATACTTTTAAATATTTTTATTTTTGATATTTGTCACACCACATAAATCGCAAAAAAAAATTCATGTAAATTTTGTTTTCATTTAACATTCAGTTTACTTCATTAAACTCAGCAATTCCTTCGTACGTGCTAACCCTGTGTTTCAATAGTCAATACCAGTTTCTTGCCAACTTTTGCTTACAATCTTGCTTCGTTTCCTTCATCAACTATCTTGTGACTTGCTCTTTCTTTCATTCTACCATCATCCCAAATACTTATGTGAATCGACCAGTCTCATCTACACGTTTACTCTAACTTGTTACCTTGAGTTTTATCGTATTTTCTCTCGTCATTCTCTTCTTGCCAACATACAACTTGATTTGTATTTATTTTTAGTTTACCCCCAGTCAGTATTGTGTCATTTGCAAACTACAATATTCCACCTACTAATCGAGACTCGTTTCATCCCAAAACTTTGCATTGATTATCTCCCATTATTCCATTCACGAAGTTATTTGTCTTAGACTAACTTTCCCACCAAATACATCACTCGACTTCCTAGTTAACTCGATTATAATTCCATCCATGTACAATACATTCCATAAATTTGCCTCTCTATTGTTTAAGCTTGAGTTTTCATACGTCCATATATGTTAAAAGTAGCCTGTTTTTCACATACGTCCATATATGTTAAAAGTAGCCTGTTCCTGTTTTTTCATCAGAAATATTTCGTGATCCTCGCATCCCCATTTGTCTAGACATTGCTTTAGTCCTATCAGTATTTCTGTTGTCTTTCTGACTTTCTCAATTAAACAAAACTAAAATCTACCTTTCCTGGCACCCTATCTCAATAAAATATATGTCCCTATTGATGTGTAACTAGATAAACGCTGTCATTTAAGCTTCTCAATGTAGATGCAATCTTGTCGAGTTTGGAGTTACTTAAGCTCTACAGCTCAGGCAGCCTCAGAAGTCAAGAATCTGTATTCATCATTATTTTCCTTTACCATGTTTTTAACCTGTTTCTAATTATTCTACCTTTAAACCATACCGTTAAAAACGAAAGTAGAAAAAACCTAGATAACAGAATCCTTAAAGGATGTAATTTTATTGTTAGATTCTCTGTTGCCGACTATTTTCATAAGGATGTTCACACCACTGATCAGTGGTTCAAACCAAATCGTAAGCAATATTAAAAATTTGCGAAGCTAGTGGTTAAATGTAATCAACTCCTGAAAGATATGTCACTGGAAGGTGCAACAAAAGTGTATTTCTATTTATAAGTATAACCGGACAGGATATATGAGTGAAGATAATGGTATATCCTAATTAACTTAGTAGGTCTATAGTTCTACCATTGTCCCAAGGGTTAGCCAATACTCAAATTCTCTCTCTCTCTCTCTCTCTCTCTCTCTCTCTCTCTCTCTCTCTCTCTCTCTCTCTCTCTCTCTCTCTGTATGTATTTCTGTCGCCTCAGCCTGACACGTTCTTCACCCTGATATCCTTTATGCCGTGGTTCTGAGACCTATTGTAACCTGGTTAAATCCAATAACATGATCCAAGGCACTAGACATAAAATTAGGCTTTAGTAGCGTCGTTTCTCGTAATGTGTCCAGTTTGCTTAGATTCGAGCTGGTTACGTTCTGATAATACTACCCACCCCATTGCCTTTCAAATCCTCTCACTGCATTTGCTAGTTCTCTTGAGGGCGAGAGGTAGGAGAAAAGGATTCTCAACTAAAAATACTTTGTAAATTTGCTTTGCACCATTTTGTGGTTGTTTGTAAGCCTATTTTAAAGATTTACTTGCAAGTCTTCTATTCATAGATCTCGAAGACTCACAGCTTACGGTTTCTATTACGGTTTCTAGTGGTTAACGCTAATAGCATCGGGTGAAAGGCTTATTTGTGTTCGGATTATGTTACATTTGGCTTTTCATCCAGCGTAGGCCTACTCAATAAGTCTGTATTTGTTCCAATTGATATTCTCGATGTTGTGCCCGGTCGCCTTTGAGTCTGAAGCGAAATACAAAGACTTTCCTGCCATAGGAAAAGTAAGGCAAGAGAAAACATGAACTCTCGGTTTAGTAAGAACATATATGAGGGCAATCCCTCTTGCTATAAACAGTAACAGGAGAAATTTCGTAGCTGCTTTTCATTTGTAGAATCCAAGTATGGCGAAAATAGATTTTTTATTGCTAATTTTAGTTATAAAATATTCAGCCATTAAACGATGAAAGCAAGTTTACTGTTCGATAGCTAAAAAAAATATTTTCCATTACGATAGGATTACAGGGCACACTATGACTGCTATAAAAGCTACATTTCATATAT
>NC_090737.1:11485018-11487518 GCF_036898095.1 Palaemon carinicauda
TATATATACACACATATATATACATATACATTGTATATGTGTATATGTATACATATATAATTCATATAGCCTACAAACACAAATATATATATATATATATATATATATATATATATATATATATATATATATATATATATATATATGTGTGTGTGTGTGTGTGTGTGTGTGTGTGTAACCATACTTGCTCTTTATCATATAAGGGAGTTGGGTTTGCATAATAATTGTGACTGAGTAACTAAATATAATAAAAAAACAAAAAAATCGAATGCCAAGGTGTGCCCATTTCATTCGCGGTGTATATTCAACTTGAATGCGTTTATGATTCATTTCGAAGTTTCCTCTTTGCAATAATCTATTATGCAGGAGCCACCTGTTTAACAGCAGGCTCTCTAATACGAGCTTCCTCCTTCCACACAGTGGCTGTTGCAGCTGCTTAGTCTGAAATATCTGTGTAGTAACATGGTTTGTATCTACATGTGGGCTTCCAAAGTAAAATTCTATTACTCATGTTTTCTCTATCAGTGTATATGTGTATGTATATGTGTGAAGTAACTAACTTTTCAGAATGTTGAAAGGGAGCAAAGAAACAGTACATCATTGTTTTTAAAGTTTTCATTTCTTTCTCTGTATGGTTACCTAGTATACATATACACATACAGGCTACCATTTATACATATACATACATATATGTGTACAGTATTTATGTAAGTGTATGTGTGTATATATATATATATATATATATATATATATATATATATATATATATATATATATATATATATATATATATATATATATATATATATATATAAAACCTTCTCTGTATGAAGCATAAGTACGTAAAACTGAGAAAAACGTTGGTATAGAGTTGAGTAAGATATTAGGCAGCTACACCAACATGTACCCAGTTAGACCCAGTTAGCCATCATTTCATTCATTTGTGGCCTTGAGTCTGTAGGGGGGGGAGAGAGAGAGAGAGAGAAGGGGGGGGGGGGGAGGGGAAGAATGTCATGCGGGATTTCAACATCACTCTATTTAGGCTCTGTAAAGGCAATGCTGACACCCCCAGTCTCTCTCTCTCTCTCTCTCCTCTCTCTCTCTCTCTCTCTCTCTCTCTCTCTCTCTCTCTCTCTCTCTCTCTCTCTCATATTGTATTATTTCTATCTTGAGAATAGTTAGACAGACCCATAACTAGCTACATGACTATTAATCCTCTTTACTGTGGTTCAGACATTAAATTATTGCTACGACAGACATTGCATTTAAGGGTAGCCAGTAAAAACTCAACTCCTTGATCTTATATTTTCTTGTATAATGTTAAGTAAGTTGTTTATTTTGATGTGCAATCAATAGTCCAGAGCAACGACTATTATCAATATTATTACTATTACTTGCTAAGCTACAACCCTAGTGAGGAAAGGGAACAAGGAAAAATTAAATATTTTAAGAACAGTAATATCATCTAAATAAATATTTCCTATATAAACTCTAAAAACTTTAACAAAACAAGAGAAAGAGAAACCACATAGAATAGTATACGCAAGTGTACCCTCAAGCAAGAGAACTCTAACCCAAGACAGTGGAAGACCATGGTACAGAGGCTATGGCACTACCCAAGTAGAGAACAATGGTTTCATTTTGGAGTGTCCTTCTCCTAGAAGAGCTGCTTACCATACCTAAAGAGTCTCTTCTATCATTCATGATCAATTGTAGAGGAAACTAGGCTGTCCTCAATAGATCGAAGTGTCACCTTGAATGGGGCATTATGAAATAAAGTGAAAGGAGACCGGTTAAAGAAAAGTGAGGGTTAAGGAATATGAAACACATGGTTAGGGAGGGGATAAACAGGAGACATGATATTGAATAAAGAGGAAATGAAGAAACAGACTCTAGGAAGAGAGTGATAGAGAATATTGAGAATATAAGTTATGATTAATCTAGGGATTACGAAAATGAACGAAAAGGTTAAGGGAATTTTACTGGAGAAAATAAAAATGGGATAAAGAATTGAAATATATATATATATATATATATATATATATATATATATATATATATATATATATAAATTCCGCGTTATAAGGGAGTGAGGGAAAGGTTAAATTTCAAAAAAACCGGCAAAGAAAATAAGAAATAGAATGGGGGTACAGTTTACAGTAGGTATATGTATGTACTATATATATATCATTGAGGCCTCATTGCACTCAAGTACATAGATTTAACGAGAGAGAGAGAGAGAGAGAGAGAGAGAGAGAGAGAGAGAGAGAGAGAGAGAGAGAGAGTTGAAATCAATTCCTCAAGCAAAAGTGTAGAAGAAATACTCCAGTGCCTGCGAGAGAGAGAGAGAGAGAGAGAGAGAGAGAAAGAGAGAGAGTTGAAATCAATTCCTCAAGCAAAAGTGTAGAAGAAATACTCCAGTGCCTGCGAGAGAGAGAGAGAAAGAGAGAGAGTTGAAATCAATTCCTCAAGCATATGTGTAGAAGAAATACTTTAATGC
>NC_090737.1:11497518-11512518 GCF_036898095.1 Palaemon carinicauda
AGTGAGAGATTACAGTATAGTCATTTGAATGCTTATATATGTATGAATATATGTCTATATATAAATGTGTTCTTTTTCCACGCAGTGTTAAGGAGTGCCGTTGAGCACTGCTCCTCGTCTTTATAGCAGTAAATTACTTCCTTTTTATGGTACAATAGTGACTGGCCCTGCATAGCCTGCTGGGAACGACTTACTACTTTCAGAGTTAATTTTTTCATATGCCATCAAATAAACAACAATTATGGAAGCAGTAAATGTTGACTTGTTTAATATGCATACATACATACATAAATACACACAGACACACACACACACACACACACACACACACATATATATATATATATATATATATATATATATATATATATATATATATATATATATATACATATATATATATATTATGAGTATGTTGCAGGATATAGAAAAAAGGCATTTATTACATTTAAAGTACATATTAAGACTCAGTTACGAATTTAAGAATAAAGGTTAAATAAATATATATATATATATATCTATCTATCTATCTATCTATCTATCTATCTATCTATATATATATATATATATATATATATATATATATATATATATATATATATATATATATATACATATATATGAATATATATATATATATATATATATATATATATATATATATATATATATATATATATATATATATATATATATATATATAATCATCTGTACGTATATCCGAAGTCTGGTTGAGTTTGCTCAATGGTTTTTACATAAAAATTTTTGTATAAATAATTCTGTATGTATGCCGTTTTTTCAACATTGAACAGTTTCAATGGGGAGGGTTGCTCCAAGACATAAATAAAAGGCAAAGCCACACTTTAAATTTTAAAAGTTAAATTTTGAGAGAATTCCTTGTTTATCAAAATTCCATATCATAAAGGTCATCGGTGGTAGATTTATTAAAATTTTAGTTACACTAATAAATATGTACTTCAGATCCTGGCAAATATTTTAGCTGAATAGATATTGTTGTGAATATTGATATTCTGATCGTTTATGAAATACACACAAGTGGAAAATTTGCTTACGTGATTTACATTGTTTAATGGGTTCTCTCGCTAACTCACAAAATCGTGTATTGCATTTGAAAACTTTGAAGACAATTGTTCTTTTTAATAATTAAAAACGAACCTAACTTTTACCAACTTTTTCCTAAATAACGTCATATTTTAATATTTAAAAAGTAACACAACTTTCACTAATTTTTTTCTAAATATAGTTATACAGGTATTTAAAGCGAAAAAAGATTGAGAGAGAGAGAGAGAGAGAGAGAGAGAGAGAGAGAGAGAGAGAGAGAGAGAGAGAGATCTATTGACTGGAAATTGATTTTGGTCATGTGATGAAATATTGAAATTTATTATTCAATGTTCAATTTCTTATCGTTTAATCTAAAAAAAAAAAAAAAAAAAACACCAGCCGTTTTAAGTTTCCAAAAGATATCTGTATACATGGTGTAGCATGTATACACACTCACACTTAACCTTTTATGAAGGAGTAACTTTTAACATTAACCTCAAGCAAGTAGTTTTTCCTTTATCATTAAATGTACCCATTTGAGACATTTATATCTAGCATTGGTGACTCAAAAGTATCGTAACGTAGTAATTCAATAAGAACAGAACACCAGAACACACTTTCAATGGAGAATATAAGAATCAGTATTTTATTGCAAAAGAAAAAGTATCAAAATATTTTTCTATGAATGCCAGACGCTAATACCACCTAGTGACCATTACTGAAAGTAACGCCCATTTACCCTTGCATCGTGTCACAACAAAACCAGTAAAGCCTCAGTTCGTTGCATGAGATCGAACCCAGGGAACCTTGGTATTAAGAAAGAAAGAAGGAAGTCTGGGCAGGTGTGACGAAGTGGTGGTTGTGGAGATTTTGGCTTAAGGGGTTCGTCTTTTATTCAGCAGTTGAAGGTTGAATGCGGCATAGTTAGTTTTTTCTGTCATAACGTACTGTAGTGCCTTAAAGCATCATACAATCGGTGCATTCCAGCTGCTATAACTATAGTCGATTCTTTTTATCGAGGCAGATTTGTACCGACTCGCAGGGGTGCCCTTTTAGCTCGTAAACGTTTCCCGTTAGCTGATTGGTTGGACAGATAATTCTAACTAATCAGGTAGCAGGAAACTTTTTCCGAGCTAAAAGGGTACCGCTGCGTGTTGGTGCAAATGCGTCTCATTAAAAAAAATGACTATAGTATTTTGCATTCGCAAAAACGTTTTACTCGGAGTGTTAACGGTAACGAGGACAGGTTACTTCACACATTCTTCCTAAAAAGTCATACAAAGTTTGCTCTTTTAAATGTTTAAAAGCTGTTCATGAATGACAGAGGCAAGGGACAGTGACATTGCCCTAGAGACTGACCATATATACATTTGATCAGTGCCCAAGATCCCTCTCCACCCAAGCTAGGACCATGGAGGGACAGGCAATAGCAGCTGATGACTCACCTTATAGACCTACAGGCTCCCCAAAACCCCCACCTTTAGCTCACAAGGATGGTGAGGTTGCAGCTACCAAAGAAACAAAGGAGTTTGAGCGGGACAGGAACCCCAGTCTGGCCTTAACATTGAGGGGCGTTACCACATCATCATCATTATTATTATTATTATTATTATTATTATTATTATTATTATTATTATTATTATTATTATTATTATTATTATTATTATTAATTTGTGTTATATGGCACTAAAACAAAGACAGACTTATCCAATGACAAAAAGGGGGTTTTGTGAAAAGGTGCTTCTCTTAAATTCTATTATTATATTTGCACAACGCTGCCCTTTGTATTGGAAAGTTCTATTTAGGTATGGTTGGAGGATTTTCTTCTTTACTTGACACCAATTGCTTCACAGACAAATTTTAAAAATGCATATATTTTTATATAGCTTTGTACAATATAGGCACACACACACACACACACACACACACACACACACACACATATATATATATATATATATATATATATATATATATATATATATATATATATATATATATATATATATATATATATATATATATATATCTCAAAGATTTAGTTAAAAAGGTATTCACGAACTAGCTTCTCTAGTAAAGGACCCAAGAATAGGCGAGAAACGACACAATAACTGGGTGTAAATTTTGAAAAGAAAAGATGCAGAGTGAACGAGAGAAACGCTGAGGTTGTCGGAGGAAGATGAGGGAGGGTTGGGTGGCAAGGAGAAGCCTCTGGTGAGAAGGACAAGAGAGAGGCCCCTGGAGGTATCTAGCCAGGATTTGCTCAGTGAGAAAAACTATACAAGACGCTTTTACCTAAATCCCTCACTCTCTCTCTCTCTCTCTCTCTCTCTCTCTCTCTCTCTCTCTCTCTCTCTCTCTCTCTCTCTCTCTCTCTCTCTCTCTCCGTGTTTGAAATGTTTCAAAGTTGCAGTAAATGTTATGTTGAACAGGCTGACCTAGGACTCTTTTTATATTTTATATATGACATATCTGTTTTGACGTTTTTACTGTTTTTTAGAATGATTTATTGTTAATTTGTTCTTCTCATTTATTTATTTCCTTATTTCCTTTCCCAATGGGCTATTTTTCCCTGTTGGAGCCCTTGGGCTTATAGCATCTTGCTTTTGTAACTAGGGTTGTAGGTTGGCTAGTAGTAGTAGTAGTAGTAGTAGTAGTAATAATAATAATAATAATAATAATAATAATAATAATAATAATAATAATAATAATAATAATATAATAATAATAATAATAGAGAAGCTTCGCTAAAGCACAAATGTTTTAACCTATATTCCTTGTATGTATAGTTTCATGCCTTGACCTACATAGGAATCAGTCCATTAAAAAAAAAAAGACTAACATAGGATCTCCTCAAAAGAAGTTTCTAAACTTCTTGAAGGAATAACAGTATTCCTCCAGGCCTTGGAGGAATGATAGGTCTTTCCTCCACCTCCAAGCCAATCTTAAACCCCTTTTGAGGCCCTCCAAACGGCATTGTACCTCCCCCCCACAAAAAAAACACACCCATCTACCCTCACTTCAATCCCGACCCTCTCTGTCTATCTCTCCCTTTAATCCTCTCTTCCCCTCTTCCTGTCAACTTGGGCGGAATGAGGACAGAATCAGTTTAAGCGTTTTGTTCCGACGGAAAAAAAAAAAAAAACCTACCGCTTTGAAATTCTCTATTTCTTCTTTTTAGATTAATTCTAATTTTAGAAAATTTCCAGTCTAATAATCTACACATACATTTTATATATATATATATATATATATATATATATATATATATATATAATATATATATATATATATATATATTTGTGTATGAGAGAGAATATATATCACTAACACTCGTGATTTTAATTAATGTAAATATCAAGCACAATGGCATTTAATACTAAATTTAATCTTGGGAATATGTATCCCCTGGAATTCTCCTATGGTAATAGCTTCTGGCTGGGCAGAGATTCGAACCCCTGCTTATTCAGTCGAAACCATGTTTTAGAGGACAGCTATCAAGAGAGATATAAGTTTATGATCTGTCACCATACATACTCCTGTCGAATTCAGGAATCTTAAGACTTGAAGTAAACCCATCTCCACCATGATAGCTGAATTGTGAGTTTGCCACACGTGGTTATGATGAATATATATCCAATTGATTGAAATCATGAGTGTTAGTGATAAATATCCATCATAAATAACCACCTGTTGCAAACAATAACACCATTAAAATAAATCTTTTAAATATAAACTATAAAAGCTTTAAAAAAAAAACAGGAGGAAGAGAAATAACATTGAATAGTTTGCCCGAGTTTGGTTAGACCCAAGACAGTGAAAGACCATGGTACAGAGGTTAGAGAACAAAGGTTTAATTTTGGAGTGTCCTACTAGAAGTGTTGCTTACCATACCTAAACAGCCTACTCTACCCTTATCACGAGGAAAGTAGCCACTGAACAATTACATTGCAATAGTTAATCGCCTGAGCGAAGATAAATTTTGTTACTGTTAATTGAAATTTTATTTTCACATATTCAAGGCTGGAAACTATTTTGAAAGTTTATTTTTTTGTCATTGTTGTCCCTTAATTCTAAAATGTATATCTTTTTTTCACGTCGAGCATATTTTCATTACTTTTGTACTTCCAGGTTGATGCAAACGGGGCGCCGTTTCTGACCCAGTTTTGATTATAAAAGTATTCTATACAAGTGTAAGTATCGCTTCGGATTCAACAATTTTAGTATCTAGATGTTCATTTATTTGTAAATTGTTTACATAAAAAGCTTGGACATAAATTATTAACCAGTTTACCTTGAAATGTACAACTATGTACATACAAAGATTGGATATATAATATTATCAGCCAGTTTACCTTGAAATGTACAACTATGTACATACAAAGCTTCGATATATAACATTATCAACCAGTTTAAGTTGAATGATGTCTGTCTCGTAAAAGTCACATGTGCTTAAACATTTTTTTCTTACTGTATGACTTCTAGTACAACTGAAGGAAGTAAAGTGAAGTGTTGGCGAAGAGGATTAACTAATACTGATATCTCTCTCTCTCTCTCTCCTCTCTCTCCTCTCTCTCTCTCCTCTCTCTCTCTCTCTCTCTCTCTCTCTCTCTCTCTCTCTCTCTCTCTGTATGTGTATATATATATATATATTCTCTCTGTATGTGTATATATATATATATATATATATATAATATATATATATATATATATATATATATATATATATATATATATATATATATATACATATATATATATATATATATATATATATATATATATATATATATATACACACATATATACACACACACTTATAACCTGTAACTGAAGTAATCAAATTTAAAGTGATTGGAAAGGAGTTTAACTAATACTGCTCTCTCTCTCTCTCTCTCTCCTCTCTTCTCTCTCTCTCTCTCTCCTCTCTCTCTCTCTCTCTCTCTCTCTCTCTCTCTCTCTACAGTTTCCATCTTTTATTCCTGGCTTCAGCCGTTGCTCTTCACACGACATCAGTACAATCAATATTGGTTTTATCAATTTCCTATAATTACAGGAAACTAGCAAGTTGCACATTCATTCCCTATACTCAATTCTAGAAAGTGTTCCTAATGATTAATTATCAAGGGGACCATGCCATTTCAAGACTCCGAAATATTCTCACTAATTCATAAGGGAATTTACGAACTCTTATCAGGACGTTAAAAAGATTAAAATTGAGTAACCATTTGAGTTTGTTTATTTTCTTGATACGAATATTATTTCATTTTCAAATCTGTTGCGTCACTTATCAATTACACTGATGAAGGGGTATTTTTTTTTTTTACTTCATTTTGATTTCAGGGTATTTTATACTTTATTTTGATTTAAGGGTAATTCTCACTTGATTTTGATTTAAGGGTATATTTCACTTGATTTTAATTAAAGGGTATATTTAACTTGATTTTAATTTAAGGGTATTTTTACTTTATTTTGATTTAAGGGTATTTTTACTTGATTTTGATTTAAGGCTATTTTTACTTGATTTTGATTTGAGGGTATTTTTTTAATTTATTTGAATTTAAGAGCATTATTCACTTGATTTTGATTTAAGGGTATTTTTACTTTATTTTGATTAAAGGGTATTTTTCACTTGATTTTTATCTAAGGGTATTTTTCACTCGATTTTTATGTAAAGGTATTTTTCACTCCATTTTGATTTAAGGGTATTTTCACTTGATTTTGATTTAAGGGTATTTTTTTCCAATTGATTTTGATTTGAGGGTATTTTTTCCCATTGATTTTGATTTGAGGGCATTTTTCATTTGATTTTGATCTAAGGGTATTTTTTACTTGATTTTGATTTAAGGGTATTTATCACTTGATTTTGATTTAAGGGTATTTTTCACTTGATTTTGATTTGACGGTATTTTTACTTTATTTTGATTTAATGGTGATTCTAACTTGATGTTGATTTAAGGGTATTTTTACTTGATTTTGATTTAAAGGTATTTTTACTTTATTTTGATTTAAGAGTATTTTTCACTTGATTTTTATCCAAGGGTATCTTTACTTTATTTTGACTCAAGGGTATTTTTCACTTGATTTCGATTTAAGGGTATTATTACTTTATTTTGACTAAAGAGTATTTTTCACTTGATTTTTATCCAAGGGTATTTTTACTTTATTTTGATTTAAGAGTATTTTTCACTTGATTTTGATTTAAGGGTATTTTTTCACTTGATTTTGAGTTAAGGGTATTTTTTACTTTACTTTGATTTGAGAGTATTTTTCACTTGATTTTTATCCAAGGGTATTTTTACTTTATTTTGATTTAAGAGTATTTTTTACTTGATTTTGATTTAAGGGTATTTTTACTTTATTTTAATATAAGGGTATTTTTCACTTGATTTTGATTTAAGGGTATTTTTTCACTTGATTTTGAGTTAAGGGTATTTTTTTACTTTACTTTGATTTGAGAGTATTTTTCACTTGATTTTTATCCAAGGGTATTTTTACTTTATTTTGATTTAAGAGTATTTTTTACTTGATTTTGATTCAAGGGTATTTTTACTTTATTTAAATTTAAGGGTATTTTTTTCACTTGATTTGGATTTAAGAGTATTTCTTACTTGATTTTCATTTCATATCTAGCTTTGTTCGTCTTCATCCCACACACTTCATTTCCCTATCTTCCTCCTCAGCCGCAGGGGGCCATGAATGATAAATTTAATTACATGTTAAATACGCACGAAATTGAAAAAAAAACCCTTCTTGACGGCATTACCACAAATTGTACCCTAGTTTTCGGAAATGCGAAGAACCTCTCGGAATGTCTCTCTAAAAACCTGTCTTTATTTCATGCTGCTTCCATATATGGTGTTCCCTACACCCTTTATGGCACTGACGACAAGGGGTTCAAGCCATGGAGAGGTTTGTAAGTTTTACCATAAAATTATATCGGGGTCTAGTTAAGATTGTTATCACTTTTCCTTCAGTAGACGTCTCTAGGTGTAGTTATGTAATTATTTTATGGTATAATAAATTACCATTTATTTAATTGAAATTAATATTCCTTGTTAGCGATAGATCAACGAAGGAAAATATTTCATCGCTATAAGATTATTATGTCCGCAATAGACAGTTGTTGCGTGCCGTAAACAATCGGTTCTAAATGATTATATGTCTTTAATTTAGAATAAAATATGTCTCAAGTTGATTTAGTTACATCGCATTGAGGACAATCTAAAATAGTGTTTTAAGATATAAAATAATTTTACTATTCAGCCGTTAGCATATCTATAGTAAAAGTGTAGTGAACTGTTTCATGAAAAAAAAGTTCATATCCCTTTTGTTTGCAGTTTTTAATTCTGTGAAACCTTTAAGGAGTATTTGTGTTGACCTGCATGTTACTAATTACTCAATTCAAAATTTGTTTTCACCTTGGCTTTATTTTTCCTATCAATTATCATATTTGTTTTCGGTATTTATCAACCGAGCGCACAGCACGCTTAAATTTAAGTTAATTTCCTTTCATTAGATATCACTCCATTCTGTAGATTCCCAATATGGTGGTTATTGGTGAATACATCAATAACCTCAAGTTAACTTTCAGGTTTCATTTCTGAATTGAGATTGTGTCTTATTTATTGCATTAAAGTTTAAGCTATTATTTGTTTTGTTTTGAATAACGAGGAAATATCAAAAATCATTTCTTTATGATCTTTGCATGTCAATTATATAATTAAAATACATTTTCATTCCAACACTTGTACAATATCTAATAATTTCTTTACCATACATTTGCATATTATTGACATGATTATATTTCCTTCCCAACATTTTCATATTAATGACATGATTAAAATATATTTTCTTCCCGAAATTTGCATATCAATGACAAGATTAAAATACATTTTCCCTTACCGAGATTTGCATATTAATAACAAGATTAAAAAGTTTTCATCCCAACATTTACATAATAATGACAAAATTGAAAAACATCAGTAAACAATATGTTCAAAACAAATTCATCCTTGAAAACTATAAATCCCAATTTATTCTAAACCCGACTTAATTTTCCCCCAGGAAAGAATGGTGATCGAAGGAGGAGGCAAGAAGAATGACGCCGGGTACTGGGTCAAGGGAGATGGAGGACAGAAACACGGATTTGCTCTTCTTGAAGAATTGATGAGCGAGAATGTGGTAACACTGCCCCTCCTCTTGGATTACTCAGCCGGTAAACATGGAGACACCCCATGCATGGGCACCAGGCAGGTCATTGAAAGACAAAGGACGGTGGAAGGTGGCAAAAAGATGGAAAAACTAAAGCTGGGTGATTATTCATATATTAGCTATCAGGAAGTAAGAAATTTGGTGGTCAATTTCGCCCAAGGATTGCACAGCTTGGATATCAAAAGCGGAGATCGTGTGGCTATGCTTGCAGAAACGCGATCAGAATGGTTTATCTCGGCCATGGGTTGCCTTCGGCAAAATGTAGCAGTGGTCACGCTGTATACAAACCTTCCAGATGATAGTATTGCTATTAGCCTCCAGGAAACCGAGGTGAAAACTGTGATAAGCTCTTATGATCTATTACCTAGATTGATGAAAGTCCTGCCACAATGTCCTGATGTCAAAGAGGTAATTGTGATTGAAGATCAACTCGAGGGCACAGGATCTATTCCAGAAGATGGAATCAAACTCATCCCATTCAAAGAAGTATTGTCATTAGGTAAGAGTTGTGAAAATGTAGCCGAAGCCTTGCCCAAACCCGAGGATTTAGCTATCATTATGTACACAAGCGGGTCAACAAATCAGCCCAAAGGTGTTCAACTTACTCACACAAACGTCATGTCTGCTATCAAAGCTTACATCATCCAAGCAGATCTTACTGTGGGTGATAGATACCTTGCATATCTCCCTCTAGCTCATGTTATGGAGTTAGCCACTGAGCTAGCACTCATTGCGATGAATGTCACAATTGCATATTCCTCACCAATGACCCTTACGAGCAACAGTCCAAAAATTATGAAAGGTACCCTGGGTGATGCAAAGATTGCCCATCCTACCTGTATGAGCGCCGTTCCTCTCATTTTAGAGAGAGTAATCAAGGGAGTCTCGGCAGCTGTAGAAAATCAAGGATACTTGAAGGCTATGCTTTTCACAAAAGCTTTAAAGTATAAACAAAGGCACGAGAGACCCTCCTTTTCTTCAAGAGTATTAGATGCTATCATTTTCAATAAAGTTAAAGATGAATTGGGAGGCCAACTCAGAATGATGGTGGTTGGTGGAGCACCATTATCACCAGAAATTCACAATAAATTCAGGGCGATATTTGGTTGCACCATACAGGTTGGCTATGGTGCTACAGAAACATCAGCATCCATAACTAGTATGGATAGTGATGACCCCAGGACAGGGCACTGTGGACCACCCAACCTTGACGTCCTGGTCAAGTTGCGCGATTGGGTAGAAGGTGGGTATTTGTCTACAGACACACCCCAACCTCGCGGTGAAATAATAGTTGGGGGCCCAATGATATCTAAGGGTTATTACAAACTACCAAAAGAAACTGACGAAGCATTCGTTGAGGAGGATGGTGTAAGATGGTTCTTGACTGGAGATATTGGCGAGTTTGATGAAACTGGTGTGTTAAGAGTCATTGACAGGAAGAAGGACCTAGTAAAACTCGAAAATGGTGAATATGTATCCCTAGGAAACATTGAGTCACGACTGAAAACGCACACTCTTATCGAGAGCCTCTGTGTAATTGCCAACCCTGGAGCAAAGTGTGTTGTAGCTGTAATGGTGCCTGTTGCGGAGCAACTGAAGAAGATTGGAGTCACCTGCGGATTCCACGAAGATACCAGCTTGAAGGAGTTGTGTAATGATGAGAAGGTGAAGACTTGCGTCCTGGAAGAATTGAAATCGCATGGAAAGAAGCAAGGGCTTGGAAGATGGGACTTCCCTGCCGCTATTCATCTTACGCCAGAGCCATGGACTCCAGAGTCCGGGCTGGTCACGGCAGCACTGAAGATTAGAAGAAAGAATATCAAAGATCACTTCAGGGATGCCATAATGAGTATGTATGATAAGGTGAGTAAGAGTGAATAAGAGATGAAAGCTGTTTTTGTCATTTTCATTTGTTAATAAAATCTATTTTTGGAAGACGTCAGAACTAATTTTTTACGTTTAGCATGAAGAGGGACACTAAGTGGTGAAACTCAAATGCGTTTTGGTCACACCATGGTTTGGATTCCTTTGAACTGCCTCAAGTATTAATTTCTGATCAAGAGTTTACTTGGGCATAGGGGCAGTACAAATAAGCTACTAACAGTAAGTTCCCGAAGCCTACTATTATTCAAACCTTTTGTAGTGTGACATACTAGTATGTAACCCTTGTGAACGGTACAGCACACTTCAATGCACAGTCCTTATAGTAAATATATTCTCATTAGAAGTTTTAGCACTTATTTTTGCCATATGTTAGGGGACAAATCTCTCTTAATTCTGTTGTTTACCTCTTTGTTTTGTATATTTATAAACTGAGATTTTATGTAGACCTGAAGAGGATTACCTGTGTATATATGTATGTATATATATACATATATATAAATACATACATACATATACATATATATATATATATATATATATATATACATATATAAAGTGTACATGAGCGTGCATTACAGATGTCCGTTGACCTAATGAAAGGTTAGAAATTAAAAACTGTTACTAATTAATCTTCAAGTAAAATGATTCCCTCCTAGTAACTGGAGAGACATTAGCGGAATACTCCGAACAGCAAATGCATTCATTCTTTTTTTTTTATTAATGTAAATAATTGCAAAAGTAAAATCCTTCCTTAATGGTGTGTGAACATCAACTGATGAAAATATTGAGAGAAGTAAAATGCCTCCTTTCATTTCATTGCAGACAAATGGTAAAACACTGAGGTGGGTGATTTTAATTACTGAAACCATTATCATAATTAATAACCATTTCTCTCTTTCCAAATAAGAATCCTTACGTGTCGGTGCATACGACAAACAAAGATTATTCTAAACAATACATATTTATATATATATATATATATATATATATATATATTATCTAAAGATTTACCTTAATAAAGCAAATATATTCTATTAAATATTAATTGAGGTGGTTTCAGCTGGTACTGTAGATGATATAAAATCCATTTAGGCTACAATACAAAATCTTAAAGAAAGGATTTATTTAAATGAATTGAAGAAAAGTATTTTTTTTTACTGGAAATTTCAGCCCCATTGATAAATGCCATAGATGTAAATATGTGGATAAACATAAAAGATTGGAATTATTAGATTTGTAAGGAGAGGGAAATATGGAAAAATGCTTTCAAGGTACAGTAATATTATGAATTTATTGCTCTTTTATTTTTTCAAGTCTTCCAATATGTTTCATCCAGAGTATTTATGTTGATCCATGTGAATGTTTTTTGAGAGATATATGTTTTTTCATATTTTTCCTACCCACTGACGTTTCATGTTTTATATTTATGTAGATCCAGATGTAGATATGTGTGCTTCATAAATAAAAAATTAATAGTTTTCGTTTATAAAAGGCTAAAGAGGAATATTTTGAGTTTTTGACAGGTTTAAAAAATGTTTTATGTAGATATTTGTCTTGAGTATAAGGAGAATTTGTTTTTTTTGTTTACTTGTTCTTTGTTATTTGTGATTTTTGTTCCCGAAGATATTTATTGGTTTATGTCAAGTAATGAATTAAAAGTCAAGAATCTCATTGTGCTTATTTTTTTTTACAATACCAAGTGTTTACAATTGTAACTTTTAAGGGATTTTTTACTGTACTCTTGTGAGCAGTATGGCAAAATAACCCAAAATTTTTATCTAAAAAGACCTATTTTAATGTTACGAGAACGATATTTTTTGCTGGTAAAACATGTGAATGTACAAAGACATAATGGATCCTTTATAAATATCTAATTTTGTGCATTTCTAAAATGTTAGGCTTCGATAGATTACATCTGCAGTCTAAATTACTTGTGTGCTGCAACTTAATATCACTGTAATTCTACTGGAAACCACATTTTTCAAACACAGTTGTTTTACTTAGATTTCATAATCTTCATTTACTTTGTGAACTATTTCGCCAAATAGCAGGAATCACTGAATATGGTTACAAAGTAGTCTTTTCTTGTTATTTGTGTTACCGGAAAAAAATGCATATAAATAACCCTTGTAATGTTACTTGTACTCAATGGTTGCTCTTCTACAAGCTTATAAGCTAACAAACTTTATTCACATTTTTTTCCTCCCCAAGGTTACATGTTTGGAAACCATATATTTTAACATTACTCCTTTCTCTGACATTTTCACTCTGACCACTGAGAAATCTCTTCCTCTTTCGCCTGGCCGATGCGGTAACGTCCATGACTGGTGATCGCCAGACTGGGGTTCGAGTCCCGCTCAAACTCGTTAGTTTCTTTGGTCGCTGAAATCTCATCATCTCTGTGAGCTTATAGATCTATCTACTGAGTCATCAGCTGCCATTGCCTGGCCCTCCTTGGTCTCACCTTTGGTGGAGGGGAGGCATGGGGGCTAATAATATGTATATATGGTCAGTCTCTAGGGCATTTTCCTGCTTAATAGGGCAATGTCACTGTCCCTTGCCTCTGCCATTCATGAGCGGCCATTAAACCTTTAAATCTTTGCATCTTAGTCACCTGAGGCAATGATTCTAGCTTCCAAAATTCCTATTCCACTATAGCCCGTTATTCTTGGTTTCACATGCACCCCCCCCCCCCCACTGAGAGTGGGCATTATTATATTGTTCCTGAAACTAATTATATATATATATATATATATATATATGTATATGTATATATAAACACAAACACCAACGCTGTTTTACACAAAGGGCCTCAACCAGTTAGTCCAATAATCCTTATTCTTTGTTCTCGCAGGCAAAACATCCCAACAGATCCCAACTCATATTAGTTCCTAATAACGTATATCTAGGTTCACCCAATATTCTAGAACAGCGAGATATCCACGTAAAACACCCTAGATTGCAATGGTCTCTGGCTTTAATCAAAGAACATGTTCTAATCCAAGCGTCAGATCAAATCATGAACCTTTCGGCTATGTACTGATTAGCTGTGCTCTCTTTTGTCGGTAGGGTACAATTGGAATGTGATCTCTCTAGTATTTACTTCAAAGCTTTAGTTATATATATATATATATATATATATACTGTATATATATGCATACATATATATACACACATCTATAAACATGTATATATATATATATATATAAATATACTGTATGTATATATATATATACATATACATACATCTATAAACATGTATATGTATATATACATATATATATTGTGTGTATATATAATATATGTATATATATATATATATATATATATATATATATATATATATATATATCATATATATAATTATATCTATGTATAAATAATAAACTGTATATATGGAGCTTTTTCACTGATTAAAAACCCATAAATAGGAAAAACAAAGAAAAGATAGACAGTAGTGAAACTTTCTCCCTGTGCCTTACAGAACGTTTTGAATTGCGTATTTCTAACTTATAGTTCACTATTTCATATGAGACTGACTTTTACGCTTTCCATCCTCTAGGTCTGCATCACTGTTACGACTACATTTGTTTACCGAGCTTGATAAAGGTCACCTTTTGCACGAGAATTTTTCGCCCCCTCTCTTTTTCTTGTTTGTTATTCCAGGTGGTGACAATGACTATATTTTGCGGCCCATACTCTACTACTTTTGACCTTGCTGGAGTATCCCACAAGGCTATTTGTTTGTATCAGTTGTTTGATATGGTTATATTCCTGATAAATGTGATATTTGCTCGAGAGCGAAGAGAGAACGGTGTTACGTAAAATGTCCTTTGCTCT
>NC_090737.1:11517518-11519680 GCF_036898095.1 Palaemon carinicauda
CAAAATAAATCTTGAAACATACGTGTGTATTCTTCACAAAAAAATGCATCTTGAAAACCAAACTTGTGTATTCTTCCCAGCAAAATAAATCTTGAAACACATACGTGTGTATTCTTCCCAGTAAAATGTATCTTGAAAAACACACTTGTGTACTCTTCCCAGCAAAATAAATCTTGAAACATACGTGTGTATTCTTCAGAGAAAAATACATCTTGAAAACCACACTTGTGTATTCTTCCCAGCAAAATAAATCTTGAAACACATACGTGTGTATTCTTCCCAGTAAAATGTATCTTGAAAAACACACTTGCGTATTCTTCCCATAAACAATTCTTCTTCTCTAAAGAGGTTCCCTACAACACTGAAATTGTTCAGTGGCTACTTTCTCTTATAGGTAGAATAGACTCTTTAGCTATAGCAAGCAGCTCTTCTAGGAGAGGGACACTCCGAAATTAAACCATAGTTCTCTATTCTTGGGTAGTGCCATAGCCTCTGTACCATGGTCTTCCGTTGTTTTGGGTTAGAGATCTCTTGCTTGAGGGCAAACTACTGTATTCTTTCTTATTCCTCTTCCTCTTGGTATTTTGAAGTTTTTTTCCTCTCTTGTTATTTTCAACTTTTTATAGTTTATAACTGAAAATACTTATTTTAATGTTATTATTATTCTTAAACTTCTTTTGTAGTTCTTCCTTATTTTCTTTCCTCACCGGGCTATTTTCCCTGTTGGAGCCTTTGTGCTTATAGCATCCTGCTTTTCCAACTAGGGTTGTAGTTTACAAAATAATAGTAATAGTAATAAGAGTACTGCACGTCTCATCCTTTCGGAGTGAAACAAATGTAAAGGATTACAATTACATTAACAACATTCACATACGTAAGCAATAAAACCGGATGCTCAAGTTCGCATACACACAGATACACATTAAACGAGCCTGTGTATATATATATATAGGAAAGTAACTTCGTGCGTCAATCTGGCATTGAAAAATCATTAAAAAAAAAAAATGTATGTTTAAAAGGAGGGTATATATATCTTCAGAATATATAGCTGGTGCATGTTTCCTTAGATATATTATTACTATTACTTGCTAAGCTACAACCCTAGTTGTAAAAAGCAAGATGCTATAAGCAGGGAAAATAGCCTAGTGAGGAAAGGGAACAAGGAAAAATAAATATTTTAAGAACAGCAACAACAACTAAACAAATATTTAAATATATAACCATAATTTTTTTTAGCCAAACAAGAGAAAGAGAAATTAGCTAGAATAATGTGCCTGAGTGTACCCTCAAACAAGAAAACCCTACCCCAAGACAATGGAAGAACATGGTACTGAGGATATGGCACTAGCCAAGACTAGAGAACAATGATTAGAATTTGGAGTGTCCTTCTCCTAGGAGAGCTGCTTACCATAGCTAAAGTCTCTTCTACCCTTACCAAGAGGAAAGTAGCCACTTAACTATTACATTGCAGTAGTTAACCCCTTGAGCGAAGAAGAATTGTTTGGTAATTTTAGTGTTGGCAGGTGTATGAGGACAGAGGAGATTCTGGTAAAGAGAAGGCCAGACTATTCGGTGTATATGTAGGCAAAGGGAAAGTGAACCCGTAACCAGAGAGAAGGATCCAATGTAATACTGTCTGGCCAGTCAAAGGACCCCATAAGTCTTTAGTGGTAGCATCTCAACCAGTGCCTGGTGCCCTGGTTAACTTACCTATGATTAAAATATCTAATACAATTAAAAGATGACGGTAATACAAACCTAATGATACTAATACTAATACAATTACTATTAGTACCATTGTTATATAAGCCGTTATCATTTACTACTACAAGTACTATTACCACCATTGTTATAGAAACCGTTATCATGATACATTCTTCTCGAGCAACTGATAACACGAAAAAGCCCATTAAAGAGATGATGTGGAGTCTGGTCCAGGCCACTTCAATTTCTTGAGAAAATAAACCTGAAGGAAAACCTCAAATATTTATCTTGGGTCATTTTAATCTCCCGAATAAGGTGCCTCTTGTGAGCGGACAAGTAAGACCAGTCAGGCGTCTTATTTTGCTGCCAAAGTTTTAATGATAATCAATTATGGATGTAATAACTCAAAAGCCGTTTCTCAAAATGTGTCAGGTTTTGGTGTTGTCTGCCTAAAAAAG
>NC_090737.1:11520180-11532680 GCF_036898095.1 Palaemon carinicauda
GTTTTGGGGTTTTCTCCTAAAAATATTCTTATAAAGAGCAAACGAAAATGAATAAAATTTACTCAACAAAAATGAAATTTTCCATACTAATTTAACACCAAACGATAAGTTTATGACAAGAACATCAGTAGTACTGCCATAGCCTCTGTACCATGTTCTTGGGTTAGAGTTCTCTTACTTGAGGGTACACTCGGGAACACTATTATATCTAATTTCTCTTCCTCTTGTTTTGTTAAAGATTTTATAGTTTATATAGTAATGTTTATTTCAATGTTACAGTTCTTGAAATATTTTATTTTTCCCTGTTTCCTTTCCTCACTGGGCTATTTTCCCTGTGGGCCCCTAAGCTTATAGAAACCTTCTTTTCCAACTAGTGTTGTAGCTTAGCAAGGAAATAATAATAATAATAATAATAATAATAATAATAATAATAATAGGATGTTTTAATCAACTTTTGAAAATATTTACAGAGAGATTCCCACCGTTTATGATATTACATGGAGAGAATAGTGCCTTAGCTACGTCCTGCCTGACTAAGCTTATTACGTCTCTGCGAACCTTTGCAAATAATAACGTACGTGGCAATCGGTTGACTGCTATGGGTCGTTGGCGGGGATAGAGGTAGTCGTGACGCTACCTCCCTTGTTCAAAATTTTCCGTAAATTTTACACAGACACACACACACAATTATATATATATACATATATACATACATATATATACACATATACACATTTTATATATATATATATATATATATATGACACAAGCAAACAAACACACAAGGCATTTCCAATGAACGTTCTCCCAGAGAGAGAGAGAGAGAGAGAGAGAGAGAGAGAGAGAGAGAGAGAGTGAGTTATGAAACAAGCAAGCAAACACACTAGACATTTCCCATGCACTTTCTCTCCTCTCCTTCCTTCTGAAATTCTAATTACCGGAAGATTGTGTTGGCTATGTTTCGTCTATTCCTAATTAATTTTCCATTAGGACCACTCCGTCACAAACCGAATTTCCTAAGGCTGTCAACGGCACACGCCGTCAGTTCCACCCCCTGAGGTGTGGACGAAGAAGTCGAAGGACGTTCCCTGAGGGTTCTTAGGACAAATAATCTTCCAGCAAAAAGGAATAAGGAAAAATCAAAGGATTATCGGAGAACGAAAGTAAAAGAAGCGGAAAACATAGAAAGATTATAAGCAGCTCTTCCAGAAGGACACTCCAAAATCAAACTATTGTTCTCTAGTCTTGGGTAGTGCCATAGCCTCAGACTACAAGCAGCTCTTCTAGAAGGACACTCCAAATCAACTATTGTTCTCTGGTCTTGGGTAGTGCCATAGCCTCAGACTACAAGCAGCTCTTCTAGAAACACTCCAAAATCAAACTATTGTTCTCTGGTCTTGGGTAGTGCCATAGCCTCAGACTATAAGCAACTCTTCTAAAAAGGACACTCCAAAGTTGAACTATTGTTCTCTAGTGTTGGGTAGTTCCATAGCCTCAAAACTATAAACAGCTCTTCTAGAAGGACACTCCAAAATCAAACTATTGTTCTCTAGTCTTGGGTAGTGCCATAGCCTCAGACTATAAGCAGCTCTTCTAAAAGGACACTCCAAAATCAAACTATTGTTCTCTAGTCTTGGGTAGTGCCATAGCCTCAGACTATAAGCAGCTCTTCTAAAAGGACACTCCAAAATTAAACTATTTTTCTCTAGTCTTGGGTAGTGCCATATCCTCTGTACCATGGTCTTTCCCTGTCTTGGGTTAGGGTAGAGATCTCTTGCTTGAGTGTACAATCGGGCCCACTATTCTATTTTTTTTCTCTTCTCGTTATTCAAGTTTTTATAGTTTATATATGAAAGATTTATTTTAATGTTATTATTGTTCTTAAACTTCTATTCTAGTTTCTCCTTATTTCCTTTCCTCACTGAGCTATTTGCCTTGTTGGAGCCCTTGGGCTTATAGCATCCTGCTTTCCCAGCTCGGGTTGTAGATTAGCAAATAATAATAATAATAATAATAATAATAATAAAGAATAAGAGATGGGAAGAACATAAAAGGTGGTAGAGTATGAAGATGAGAATGCTTCAGGCAGAAAATTGAGGTCAAATCTCCCTTCCCCTTTTCTGGCAATTACGCCTACCAGCACAGCAATTTAGGCGAGCAAGTAGGACGATCGTCTTTATGGCCTATGGATTCCTGTCTCTTCAAAGCCATTTCGTCTATTGGAGTAAGAATGGTTCTTTATTCCCTTAGCATCAAAGCGACCTACGTTCTATCCCCTTTACTTTTTCTATACCTATACTCATTTTTTTTAATGAGGCGCATTTGCACCGACTCGTACCGGTGTATTTTAGCTCGGAAAGTTTCCTGCAACCTGATTGGTTAGAATTATCTTGTCCAACCAACCAATCAGTGAGCTGGAAACGTTTCCGAGCTAAAAAGGCACCCCTGTGAGTTGGTGCAAATCTGCCTTGCTAAAAAGAATTGACTATGGTTTGTTGTTTAATTCTATTATGCGACTACTTTTGTGCTATGCCATGAACCGGTAAAATATAATATGCAATGTAAATGAGTAGAGGGAAGTGGTATAACCAGAGAGATTTCTTGAAAAAAAATAAAAAAATGTGACGAGACCCAACACAACGTTTTGAACCTTTGAAGTGATTCGTTGGTAAGGAAATAGTAATTACAGAATCATATCTTCTCACATTCGCATCACTTTTACTATTTTTAAAGGTCACATTAATTCCATATATTCACGAAAGGATCTCCTTTTATTCAATTATATCCCGTCACATTACTATTATTCATACAATTTCATTCTTAACTTACAATTGATCAGGGTCACATAACTCCCATATATTCATGAAAGGAACTACTCCTTTTACTCTTTTTAAAAATTGAAAACCCAAGTGTGATATAGAATAGAATCTTGAGGTCAAATACGACGATGAACCGTTGACCATTTTGTATGATTTATCTGTAATTTAAGAGAAAATTTATTCCATTCTCGATATTATAAATCTCTTTTCTCAATGGGATTAATGGCCGATGGCATAACGCTATAAATACATTTAATGCCTAAAAAACTCTTTTTCATATATCTAAATTACCTTATAAGTACTTCAATAGATGGAATTTCCAATGCAAACAAAATCAATGAAGTATAAACAATAAAAGTGAAAGTAAAAAATTTTGTCATATATTTCAAGTCAATCATAAATTTTAATGTTGGCTGAAAACATTAAGCAAACATATGTTACAGATGAACCTCTTGAATTTTATATATATATATATATATATATATATTCCTTTTTAATTCTCAAAATAGATATTTTTAGCAGCTGATTTCAAAGGATCACTGAGGCAATCGCAAAAATAGAAAGAGAAAAAATAAGGGTGGCTTAGTTTCCAGATCACCAAAGAAAACGGGATCATCTGGCTACTTAGATCGTTCCTAATACTTCTTCAACTGCTTCCCGCAATCCGAGATTGGAATCCAATGCTAATCAGGAGGATGTCGGCGAAACGGTTTAAAGGTTTAAAGGCCACTCATGAATGGCAGAGGCAAGGGACAGTGACATTGCCCTATCGAACAGGACAATGCCCTAGAGACTAACCATTTATACATATGATCAGCACCGAAGCTAGGACCAAGGAGGGCCAGGCAATGGCTGCTGATGACTCACCAGATAGACCTATAAGCTGCCACAAACCCACCATCATTAGCTTACAAGGATGGTGTTTGCAGCGACCAAAGGAACTAACCAAAGGGACTAACGAGTTTGAGCGGGACTCGAACCCCAGTCTGGCGTTCACCAGTCAAGGACGTTACCACATCGGCCAACACAACCCTAACATTGAACCTCACCAATTATGTGTTGTTTTTCAATTAAATTTAGACGGGGTCCAGCTAAATCTACCTACCAGTAATACCAGTATTTCCTATTTTCGAAAGGGTTCAGCTCCTCATAACTATATTCAATTCATTTTAGTAAGGCAGATTTCCACCGACTCGCAAGGGTGCCCCTTTAGCTCGGAAAAGTTTCCTGATCGCTGATTGGTTGGACAAGATAATTCTGACCAATCAGAGAGCAGGAAACTTTTCTGAGCTGAAAGGGCACCCTTGCGAGTCAGTGCAAATGCGCCTCATTAAAAAAAATTGAGTATAGGTGTTGGTTATAAAATCTAAGATTTTGTTTTATAGAATTTGGATCATATGGCCCAGCGATGGGGACGGGTAGACCCTTCAGCGCCATGGCAACTTTCGAGAGAATGGGAAACAAACATCAACAAAAATATTAACTGAATCTGCAACAATAAACAATTAAAAGCTGGAAAAATAAAAGTGTTTACAAGTTTGGAAAAAGAAAATAAAATTTCACTGAATGGGGAGGGGGATAGAAAGTGAAAAAGAACGAAATATCAATTGAACGAAGGAAAAAATTAAAAAATTATAGGGACAATATTTTATTACAAAATAAGTTAACGATTCTGATCAAATAAGGAAAGTCAAATAATCTTTGAAATAATCATTCTTTAAAAAAATATATTTTAAAAATATATATTTTACTCAATAAAAATATTGCATACCAGTTAAAATATTAGTTCACAATCGCTTTTTACTCGTTAGATATAGTGACAAAAAATGACACATTTCGCATAAAAATAGGTATTACTATTTTCAACGACACTCCTTGCCCTACTATAAATTCCAAAAGAAATCTGGGGCAGGAAAAATACTGGAAAATCCAATCACCTTTTTTTATTGCGTTTAACAAGTTGAGCAAAGAAAATATTCAAACCCGTTCACTCTCTCACACATACACACACACACACACACCACACACACACACACTAAGTTGACCGCCTTATTCTTTAAACTTATAACAATATTTATCCTGGATAATTTATATCAGTATACAAGAAAAATAGCCTAATGGTAATGTATTATGTGTTGAAAATTACATACACTATACATACATACATACATACATATATATATATATATATATATGTATATATATACATATACATATATATATATATATATATGTAAATATATACATATACATACATATATATATATATATATATATATACATATATATATATATATATATACACACATATAAATATATTATATAAAAGACAGAGAGAGAGAGAGAGAGAGAGAGAGAGAGATTATGAGGTATGAAGTTGAATCCTAAAAAAAACTCTAAGTATGATTGTAGGTAGGTCAAGGACAGTGGCTCCTCAACATCCGGATCTGAGCATTGATAATGTTTCTTTAACTTTGTATGACTTTTAAAATTTTAGGTGTGATACTCGACAGCAAATTTACTTTTGAGAAACACATTAGGTCTGTGTCTTCTCTATTGGGCAAAAAATTGGCTTATTATGAAAGTCTTTCAAGATTTTCGGCGATCAATTATTCTGAATAAGTGTTTTAATTCTTTAATTTTACCTTGTTTGGAGTATTGCTCTCCTGTCTGGTCTTCAGCTGCTGATTCTCCACTTAATTTGTTGGACAGGAACTTAGGGTCTATTAAATTTCTCATGCCTGATATGGAAATTAATCTCTGGTACCGTCGTTCAATTAGTTAGTTACGTATATTTCACAAGACTTTTCATAATTCTGACCATCCGTTACATTCACATCTTCCTGGACAGTTCCATCCTGTTCGTAATACTAAGCATGCAGTTAATTCTAATAGTCAGGCCTTCACCATCATGAGGCTAAATATTACATAGTATTCTAGAAGTTTTATTCCAGCTGTGACCAAGTTGTGGAATGATCTCCCTAATCGAGTAGTTGAATTGGTAGAACTTCAAAAGTTCAAACTTGCAGAAAATGTTTTTATGTTGAACAGGCTGACATGTCTTTATATAGTTTATATATGAAATATCAGTTTTAATGTTCTTTATGTTTTTAAAATATTATATTCTAATTGTCCATTAGTTCTTATATAGTTTACTTATTTCCTTTCTTTACTTGGCTATTTTTCCCTGTCGGAGTCCTTGGGTTTATAGCACCCTGCTTTTCCAACTAGGGTTGTAGCATAGCTAGTAGTAGTGGTAGTGGTAGTAGTAGTAGTAGTAAAATAAAAAAAAAAAAAATAATAATAATAATAATAATGATAACAATAATAATAATAATAATAATAATAATAATAATAATAATAATAATAATAATAATATTGAAGGTATTTCCCCAAATAAAAGGGTCCAAGGAGCTGAAAAAGGAACAATACCATTAGATAAAGTTAACCTGACAACCAGGCAGTAGAAAGATGGCCCGTCACCAGATGTCTAAACATGATGATTTGAGTTTCAGGGCTGGGATAAAAAAAATTGGATAAGTAGCAAAAATCGATTATTTAAAGGGACGTGGTCATCGGAGGATTTAACTTCTATCTATTCTTTTATTCATTTATTTCATTGGATTATAAACGGCGTCAGGCATTTCACCGAGGGAAAAAAAATTTTCAAAAAAAAATTTCGGCCCGAAAATCGGCCGAAATTTTCGAAAAAAAATTTCGGCCCGAAAATCGACCGAAATTTTCGAAAAAAATTTCGGCCCGCTTTGATGATCGACGTTAGACTTTAAATGCAACAACCAAATTCAATCAAAATATCACTAGGATTTTGTCTTTGGAGATCTTTAAAAATACATTTGATGGCGTTTCGCGTAATAGTTTATGATTGATTGACTGATTGAGGTTTTCTGGCAGAAAGATTATAGAATTTTATGTAGCACAGTACCAAAAAAAATTGTTTTCTTTATACAAGTTGGATTCTATTACCTTTGCTATTTTCTTTTTTTTATGCAAGTTGTATTCTACTACCTTTGCTATTTTCTTTTTTTTATGCAAGTTGTATTCTATTACCTTTGCTATTTTATTTTTGACAAGCAGCTTTGTCACGTGGAGATGTTTCCTAAATAAAGGCTAATATTATTTGGTTCGAGAATAGAAGGCTGTCTTGACTATGTGGACAATATTGTGTTAGAATACAAGAGTAATGTGGAAATGTTGTTGGTATTAGAATGTTTGGTCACATGGATGTCAAAAAACTTTTCGTTAACCAGCTAGATATTAAAATAATCATTAAGCATCATTAAAAATAGAATACTTGAAAGATTTAGATATTGGCGCAAGACCGTCTGAAGATCGTTTACGTTTGCAACCCATTTTCTGGGATATCTGTGTTAAAAGGGAGAGAATATGAGTACTCATAATAAATCAACTCATTATTATTGATTGTAGTGGCCGATGTGGTAACGTACCTCACTGCTGAACGCCAGACTGGGGTTCGAGTCCCGCTCAAACTCGTTAGTTTCTTTGGCCTGTGCAACCTCACTATCCTTGTGAGCTAAGGATGGGGGGTGGGGGGGTTTACGCCTATAGGTCTATCTGCTGAGCCATCAGCAGCTATCGCCTGGCCATCCTTGGTCCTAGCTTGGGTGGAGAGGGGGCTTGGGTGCTGATCATATGTATATATGGTCAGTCTCTAAGGCATTGTCCTGCTTGATAGATCAATGTCACTGTGCCTTGCCTCTGCCATTCATGAGCAGCCTTTAAACCTTCAAAGGGAGGTTTACAGCTCAATGAGTCGGTTCGGTTACGATTGCTCCACATCACATGGGACACGGGCTCTTGCGTTGGCAGCCCGTAAACACCAATGAGATAAAATTGAAATCAAGTCTTAGTTAGGTTAGGATAGGTTAGGCTAGGTTAGTTACGTCGTACATTGAGTACGCTAAAATCAATACAGCTTACGGATTGAATTTCTTATATGGTTTTCACAGAAGACTATATATCCATGCTAACAAAAATACAGCTTAATCTTAAAAAAATAATACAAATGGTCAATGTTTGAGTCCACCACCTAAATAGACTGAATAACTTACTTCGAGTAAAGCCCATTAAACTTAATGTTTAATTAAGAAACCAAATGTTATTTCTCACATACACATGCTTTCTGGTAAGCAGTAAGTAAATTTGACATGGTTCCATACGTGGGAATCACTTTTCGATACTTCTCTTTTTAGAGAAAGGCATTTTAATTTTCATAATCTCATTTTGTTTGCCACCAGTTCTCTATCGATTTATTTCATGATTTAGTTGGCAGCTATCTTGAATTTATGCATGTCACAAAATAGTTATAATCAAAGTTGGCTTTTGAAAAAACAATGAATGATAGGAAATAGTCTTTACAACAACTTATTAGGCCTTTAATCTGCTCCCCATTTATTAAAACTTCCATAGCTGGATTATCACCATAACGATCAATCATATAGCTCATTAAAATGTCTTCTGGTTTATTCAGTAAAACAAATTCGGTTAAGCCTTTTAGAACCTATTAAACAACAATAAGGCAGACAAATTATTCTAACAAACAACACCCAGTTTCTCTCTTCTTCTGTAAATGGTTAAAGCTTGTATAAAGGTTTAAAGGCCGCTCATGAATGGCACAGGCAAGGGACAGTGACCTTGACTTATCAAGCAGGACAATGCCCTAGAAACTGACCATAATACATATGATCAGCGCCCAAGCCCCTCTCCACCCAAGCTAGGACCAAGGAGGGCCAGGCACTGGATGCTGATGACTCGGCAGATAGACCTATAGGCTCCCCCAAACCCCCCATCCTTAGCTCACAAGGATGGTGAGGTCGCAGCGACCAAAGGACCTAACGAGTCTGAGCAGGCCTCGACCCCCAGTCTGGCAATCACTAGGCAAGGAGGCTACCTCCAGGCCACCACAACCCTAAATCTTTAATGATTTTCTTATTTATCCTCAAAGTCCCTCTCCCCAATCTCTAAGCATCATAAATTCTCCCCATCTTATTTACATGTTCAAGATCCCCCAAAGTATCGTTTACTGACGATACAATATTACCTGCCATTAAAAGACACTGGGTTTACCACTAAATCTTACTTCCCTATTCCACATTGCCCTTCATGGTATATATATTTTTTTAAGTTTACTTTTTTTCTTTTCTTCTTCATTTCAGTCTCTTTTGTTGTCTTCTTTTCTTCTTCATTTCATCCTCTTTTATTCTCTTCTTTTCTTCTTCATTTCAGTCTCTTTTATTCACTTCTTTCCTTCTTCATTTCAGTCTCTTTTATTCTCTTCTTTTCTTCTTCTTTTCAGTCTCTTTTATTTTCTTCTTTTCTTCTTTATTTCAGTCTCTTTTATTCACTTCTTTCCTTCTTCATTTCAGTCTCTTTTATTCAATTCTTTTCTTCTTCTTTTCAGTCGCTTTTAGTCACTTCCTTTCTTCTTCATTTCAGTCTCTTTTATTCACTTCTTTTCTTCCTCCTTTCAGTCTCTTTTATTCTCTTCTATTCTTCTTCTTTTCAGTCTCTTTTATTCACTTCTTTTCTTCTTCATTTCAGTCTCTTTTATTCTCTTCTTTTCTTCTTCTTTTCAGTCTCTTTAAGTCACTTCCTTTCTTCCTCATTTCAGTCTCTTTTATTCTCTTCTTTTCTTCTTCTTTTCAGTCTCTTTTATTCTCTTCTTTTCCTCTTTTCTTCATGTTAATAAAATCCCCAATCTCTTAAAAAGCAAGATATTGAATATAACAACAATCCTAGTGGAAAAAAAGTACAATTTCTTTTCATAAAGGGCACAAATACCATAGGTCCATACTATACTGCGGCTAACAATAAAATGTAGTGTCTTCTCGAAAAGGGGTCACCCCCCCCCCAAAAAAAAAAAAAAACAACAACAGCAGAGTGGCCTTAATAGAAGGCTTAGATATAAATTTCTCCTAATATGGGGGGGGGGGGAGGGGTGGTAAGGACCGGAGTTCAGAAAAGAAACACAGGACGAACATACTCGTAAACTAGAGGGGCACTCAGTACAGAGCAGACCTCCACCACGGCAGCTTATTTCTCGACCTTGACCCTGTGACCTGGGACTTTTAACTTGAAAAACTTCCAAGGCTAAACGTAACAATTAATTCCTGAAAGTTTCCCTACTCTATGAGTAAAACGATTACCAAGAAGTTGTTCACACACACACACACACACACACAATACACGGACAAAAAGGGGCGAAAACATAACCTCCTCCAAACTTCGTTGACGGATTGCAAATCGTACGTAAGTGAAAAGTTTATATGACTGGCACAATGTCCCCCAAAAAACTAAAGGTTTTGATAAAATTATTGAATAACAGTAAATTCACTGTACTTCACATTCTTACACGAATGACATCATGGGGTAAAACTGACACTTGAGTCCAGTGAAAAGGTGAATGGAATCAAAACAGAAAAAAAATTGTAGAATCTGAAAATCCTTTACGAGAAATGAGACCCAACCGGAAGCTGTTCATCAAAGCGAGTTGATTTGAGTGGAGCAAAACTTCAAAAGAATATCTCGAGAAATTAGTGAATGAAATAAAACCGTGAAATGTCCTAAGTTTTTTTCTTTACCTCGTCTTACAAGTTTCTGGATCTCTCTCTCTCTCTCTCTCTCTCTCTCTCTCTCTCTCTCTCTCTCTCTCTCTCTTTTATTTATCAATCTATCTATGCATACACAAAATCATTCGGACTTGTATGCATAATATATACACATAATCATCCGCATTTACTGACACATTCATGTCTATATATATATATATATATATGTATGTATGTATGTATATATATGTATATATGTATATATATATATATATATATGTATGTATGTATGTATGTATATATATGTATATATGTATATGTATATATATATATATATATATATATATAAAGAAAGGCAAACATGGGATGGAGATCTTGTGGCAATCAAAATATTATGGAAAGTATAATGCATTTCTCTAAAAAGAAAAGTACTTAATCACATGGCCCTAACATACATTAACTTAGAGCCTTACTAAAGAGCATAAGCTACTTACAACTCAAAAGAGCTATGGAAAGAATAAGGATGGGACACTCCAAAATCAAACCATTGGTCTCGTAGTCTTGGGTAGTGTCATAGCCTCTGTACCCTGGTCTTCCACTGTCTTGGGTTAGAGTTCTCTTGCTTGAGGGTACAACTCGGGCACACTATTCTATCTTATTTCCCTTCCACTTGTTTTGTGTGTATATAGGAAATAATTATGTTAATGTTACTGTTCTTAGGATATTCTATTTTTCCTCTTTTCCTTTCCTCAGTGGGCTATTTTCCCTGTTGGAGCCCCGTTGCATATAGCATCCTGCTTTTACAACTAGGGTTCTAGCTTAGGAAGTAGTAATAATAATAATAATAATAATAATAATAATAATAATAATAATAATAATAATAATAATAATAACAACAACTCTAAGAGACAGGAAAAGAGCATCATGGATAAGAGAGCAACTAAAATAAAGGATATTCTAACAAGCAAGAAAAAGAAACACACTAGAGCAGGACATATAATGAGAAAGGAAGATAAAAGGTGGACATTAAGATTAACTGAATGGGTCCCTATAGATTACAAAGGGTGCAGGGGCAAGAAGAGAGGATAATGGATTGATGAGCTAGGAAAATTTACGGGTACAGCCTAGCACAGAAAGATCATACTGCTGGACTAGTTGTCGCTCCTGCTGCTAATATATATATTTATATATATATATATATACTGTATATGTGTATATATATGTATACATACATAAATATATAATCATATATATGTATATATATGTATGTATATATGTGGGTATATATATATGTGTGTATGTATAAGTGTATATGTATGTGTATATATATGTGTATATATATATATATATATATATATATGTATATATATATATATATATATATACATATATGTGTGTATGTGACACCGATACCGAAAAAGTGCCAAAAACCCAATGACAGTGAGTACTCGCTTTTCCATAACCTCTAAACAGTGCCACCCAGCTCTACCCCTCCAAACCTGACGACGTCGTTAAAAAATATTGTTCACCCAACCATGTCATTATTGTTTTATGTATATCCAAAAGCTTTGTCTAGATTTGATAAAAAAAAAATCCAATAAATAATATTAAAACTGTACTTAGGTAAGGATCCTGGTGATTTGAGATGCTGTATATAAAAGGTGAAATTATTCTATTTTTTTAATGTACGTTTGCTTATAGGCTCAGACGTATAAACGAAATATTAAATAGACGTAGCAACGTAAACGCACTAACTTCAGAAACGACTATTATTATTATTATTATTATTATTATTATTATTATTATTATTATTATTATTACTACTACTAGCTAAGCTATAACCCTAGAAGTAAAATCAGGATGCTATAAGCCCAATGGCTCCATCAGAGAAAAATAGCCCAGTGAGGAAAGGAAATAAAGAAATAAATAGCTGAAAGATTCCAGACAAGTAGGTCTGACCCCCCTGACGTCTTCAGGCCCAAATTTCCATTCACTGGACCTTCATTCTCCCAAGAAGGCCCCCCCCCCCCAAAAAAAAAAATATATATACATATATATATAAATATATATATATATATATATATATATATATATC
>NC_090737.1:11537680-11545180 GCF_036898095.1 Palaemon carinicauda
ATAAAAAGTAGTAAAGGTAAAATAAAATACGATAAAATAACTAGGAAATAAGCGAATAACAAATAATCGGTGAGAGAGCAAGAGAGGAAGAGGAGGAAGAATAAAAGGAGAGGGAGGAAGATGAGAAGGAGGGAGGAAGACAAGGGAGAAATGGGTGAAGAATAGTAAGATGGAAGAATATGACGAAGAAAAGAGAAAAAGATAAAAAGTAAAAAAAATTGGTGTACGATCAGGAAGAAGTAATGAATAAAAAGTAGTAAAGGTAAAATAGAATACGAAAAAATAACTAGGAAATAAGCGAATAACGACAAATAAGAGGTGAGAGAGCGAGAGAGGAAGAGGAGGAAGAATAAAAGGAGAGGGAGGAAGATGAGAAGGAAGGAGGAAGACAAAGGAGAAATGGGTGAAGAATATTAATAAGAATAGTAAAATGGTGAAGAAAAGAGAAAAGGATACAATGAAAAAATTGGTATACGATCAGGAGGAAGTAATGAATAGAAAGTAGTAAATGTAACAGAATACAAAAAACAAATAACTGGGAAATAAGGGAATAACGGCAAATAAGAGGTGAGAGAGCGAGAGAGAAATTAGGAGGAAGAATAAAAGGAGAGGGAGGAAGATGAGAAGGAAGGAGGATGACAAGGGAGAAATCGGTGAAGAATAGTAAGATGGAAGAATATGACGAAGAAAAGAGAAAAGGATAAAAAGAAGAAAACTGGGTGTACGATCGGGAGGAATGAAAGAATAAAAAGTAGTAGAGGTAAAAGAGAATACGAAAAATAATAACTAGGAAATAAGCGAATAACGACAAATAAGAGGTGAGAGAGCGAGAGAGGAATGAGGAGGAAGAATAAAAGGAGAGGGAAGAAGATGAGAAGGAAGGCGGAAGACAAGGGAGAAATAGGTAAAGAATAGTATTAAGAATAGTAAAATGGTGAAGAAAAGAGAAAAGGATAAAATGAAAAAATTGGTATACGAACAGGAGGAATGAATGAATAAAAAGTAGCGGAGGTAAAATAGAATACGAAAAACAAATAACTGGGAAATAAGCGAATAACGGGGAATAAATTGAGAAAAAGAAACGAATCAGAGTACAACTTAAGAGGAGTAGGGCAGATTGATCACATGTTATCTGTCATCATAATTCCCAGCGTCATTGACGCCGAAGGAGAAGTGGAAGAAAGACCACCAGTATTAGGTAAGAGCAAGAAGAATTATTTTAAAAAAAGGAGGGAACATAGACGTGGAAATAAAAATGGCAAAATGAGGAGGCGGAATATGAGAAGAGAATGGATAAGAGAGAGACTAAGTAGCCAATGTAAGATAAATGACCTATCTGAAATTTTGAGATTCCTCTTCGTTCTAAGCTTAATAAACAATAGAGATGAAAGACAGACACCTTACCACCAGTGTGTGTGTGTGCAAAATGAAAAGGAGGAATAGGGGAAGAGAATAAATAGGAGAGACCAAGTAGCTAATGTAAGAATAAATGGCCTTACTGAACTTTTGAGATTCCTTTCCGTTCTAAGCTTAATAAATAATAGAGCTTAAAGTCAGACACTTTACCACCAGTGTGTGTGTGTGTGTGTGTGTGTGTGTGTGTGTGTGTGTGTGTGTGTGTGTGTGTGTGTGTGTAAGCAAAATGAAAAGGAAGAATAGGGGAAAAGAATAAATAGGAGAAGGACCAAGTAGCCAATTTTAATTCTCAGTAGCATTGAGGATTTCTATACCATAAAGAACTTCCGACTTATTTTAAGACAATCGTATACCAAAGCTTGCTCTAGATTGATTTAATCCCCGTCCTTTAATTGTTCAGTGGCTACTTTCCTCTTGGTAAGGGTAGAAGAGACTCTTTAGCTATGGTAAGCAGCTCTTCTAGGAGGAGGACACTCCAAAATCAAACCATTGTTCTCTAGTCTTGGGTAGTGCCATAGCCTCTGTACCATGGTCTTCCACTGTCTTGGGTTAGAGTTCTCTTGCCTGAGGGTACACTCGGGCACGCTGTTCTATCTAGTTTTTCTTCCTCTTGTTTAGTTAAGTTTTTATAGTTCATATAGGAAATATTTATTTTGATGTTACTTTTCTGAAAATATATTCCTTATTTCCTTTCCTCACTGGGCTATTTTCCCTGTTGGGGCCCCTGGGCTTATAGCATCCTGCTTTTCCAACTAGGGTTGTAGCTTAGCATTTAATAATAATAATAATAATAATGCAGGATTAAATGACCTTACTAAAATTCTGAGATTCCTCTCCGTTCTAAACTTAATAAACCATAGACACTATACCACGTGTGTGTGTGTGTGTGTATGCAAAATGAAAAGGAAGAATAGAGGAAGAGAATAAATAGGAGAGAGACCTAGTAGCCAATGTAAGATTAAATGACCTTTCTAAAATTTTGTGTCTTCTCCGTTCTAAGCTTAATAAATAATAGAGATTAAAGTCAGACACTTTACCACCAGTGTGTGTGTGTGTGTGTGTGTGTGTGTGTGTGTGTGTGTGTGTGTGTGTGTGTGTGTGTGCAAAATGAAAAGGAGGAATAAGGGAAGAGAATAAATAGGAGAGAGACCAAGTAGCCAATGTAAGAATAAATGACCTATCTAAAATTTTGAGTCCTCTCCGTTCTAAGCTTATTAAATAATACAGATTAAATTCAGACACTTTACCACCAGTGTGTGTGTGTGTGTGTGTGTGTGTGTGTGTGTGTGTGTGTGTGTGTGTGTGTGTGTGTGTGTGTGTGTGTGTGTGCAAAATGAAAAGGAGGAATAAGGGAAGAGAATAAATAGGAGAGGGACCAAGTAGCCAATGCAGGATTAAATGACCTTACTAAAATTCTGAGATTCCTCTCCGTTCTAAACTTAGTAAACCATAGACACTTTACCACCAGTGTGTGTGTGTGTGTGTGTGTGTGTTTGTGCGTGTGTGTGAGTGTGTGTGTGTGTGCAAAATGAAAAGGAGGAATAGGGGAAGAGAATAAACAGGAGAGAGACTAAGTAGCCAATGTAAGATAAATGACCTATCTGAAATTTTGAGATTCCTCTTCGTTCTAAGCTTATTAAATAATACAGATTAAAGTCAGACACTTTACCACCAGTGTGTGTGTGTGTGTGTGTGTGTGTGTGCGTGTGTGCAAAATGAAAAGGAGGAATAGGGGATAAATAGGAGAGAGACTAAGTAGCCAATGTAAGATAAATGACCTATCTGAAATTTTGAGATTCCTCTTCGTTCTAAGCTTAATAAACAATAGAGATGAAAGACAGACACTTTACCACCAGTGTGTGTGTGTGAGTGTGTGTGTGTGTGCAAAATGAAAAGGAGGAATAAGGGAAGAGAATAAATAGGAGAGAGACCAAGTAGCCAATGTAAGAATAAATGACCTATCTGAAATTTTGAGTCCTCTCCGTTCTAAGCTTATTAAATAATACAGATTAAAGTCAGACATTTTACCACCAGTGTGTGTGTGTGTGTGTGTGTGTGTGTGTGTGTGTGTGTGCTTGTGCAAAATGAAAAGGAGGAATAGGGGAAGAGAATAAATAGGAGAGAGACCAAGTAGGTAATGTAAGATTAAATGACCTTACTAAAATTTTGAGATTCCTCTCCGTTCTAAGCTTAATAAATATAGAGATTAAAGTCAGACACTTTCCCACAAGTGTGGTTGTGCTTATCCAAGAAAAGGCTTTGCTGCTTAATAAGACTTGATAAGATAAAAAGGATTTATGGAAGATTTAAATTATTGGGAGTATATTAAAAGTCGTATCAAAGGGGGATTGAAAGCGATAACAAATTCGTTATTGGAAAAAATCCAATAAAATATATCAACTTGGAAATACGTGTTTCATACCATAACGAAATTTCATCTATGTTGATTTCATGAAATTGGGAATATTAAAAAATAGAGCAAGGGATGAAAAATAGTCATAGCTTATAAAAATTGGAAGCGAAAGGATACTAATTAAAAATGGAAAAAGGAATAAAAATTGGAAACGAAAGAATACCAATGAAATATAGAAAGGGGGAAATATACAAATAAATATATCTAAATACAATTTAGAACACCTTCTCAGAGAATATTTTTATATTACCGACTTCAATCGTTCAATAGACTTCGATATGAACAGCAAAGAATAAGTTGCGAAGAAATACTAAAATTTTCAAACGAAACAAATATCATTGGAAAATATTTAACATCAAAACACGAATAAAAAAATGTATCCATTGGTTGACAGAAAAGTGCACTGATAATACATAAGAAGAAAAACACCCTAATATTTTAACCAAGTAAAAAAAAAAAAAAATAAAATAAAAAATTCTCCCGTAGATAAGAATATCAAAAGACATACATTATTCTTCCAACACCTAGACAGGACTACAACAACGTAATTCTCATAGTTTGCAGAACCATTCGCCACTGTATTTACTTCAAGCCCATTTCAACAGATATGGTGTCAAGAAATAATATATTTAGCTGAACGTTACGATATACGCACAGCGAGTTTATTTTCTTTTTCTAACACCTTGATAAAAGTGAAAAGTCATGTCTGTAATCTAATTGTGAGAGTGAAAATAATAGGGTAAAACTAGTTTATATATAAAATATCTGTTTTAATGTTATTAGTGTTCTAAAAATATTTTATTTTAATTGTTCATTACTTCTTATATCGTTTATTTATTTCCTTAATTTTCTTTCATCGCTGGGCTATTTTTCTCTATTGGAGCTCTTGGGATTATTGCTTTTCCAACTAGGGTTGTAGCTTAGCTATTATTATTATTATGATTATTATTATTGTTAATAATAATAATAATAATAATAATAATAATAATAATAATAATAATAATAATAATAATAGTCTTTGGACTGAATTACCTAAATGAATCTATATATGATGTTTTGAAAAATAACATTATTCAGTAAAAAAAAGTTTCTTGTCATAACTTTAGGAATAAAATAATAAGTTGCCATTGTGATACAAGCTATGGAAAACAATTGTTTCCACTTTCTTCAAGCAAATACGAGTGGGATCATAAACAAAGTCAGGGTACTTGGACCAGCACTACAAAACCAAAATCCTTTTTATTACCATTATTATTATTATTTTTTATTATTATTATTATTATTATTATTATCTAAAGTTCTCTTGCTTGAGGGTACACTCGAGCACACTCTTCTATCTTATTTCTCTTCCTCTTGTTTTGTTAAAGATTTTATAGTTTATATAGGAGATATTTATTTTCACGTTGTTTGTGTTCTTAAAATATTCCATTTTCCTTTTTTCCTTTCCTCACTGAGCTATTTTCCCTATTGGAGCCTCTGGGCTTGTGACATCCTGCTTTTCCAACTACGGTTGTAGCTTAGCTAATAATAATAATAATAATAATAATATTATTAATATTATTATTTAGAGTTCTCTTGCTTGAGGGTACACTCGAGCACACTCTTCTATATTATTTCTCTTCTTCTTGTTTTGTTAAAGATTTTAGTTTATATAGGAGATATTTATTTTGATGTTTGTGTTCTTAAAATATTCCATTTTCCTTTTTTCCTTTCCTCACTGGGCTATTTTCCCTGTTGGAGCCTCCGGGCTTATGGCATAATGCTTTTCCAACTAGGGTTGTAACTTAGCTAGTGATGATAAAAATAACAATAATAATAATAATAATAATATTATTTAGAGTTCTCTTGCTTGAGGGTACACTCGAGCACACTCTTCTATCTTATTTCTCTTCCTCTTGTTCTGTTAAAGATTTTATAGTTTATATAGGGGACATTTATTTTTATGTTGTTTTTGTTCTTAAAATATCCCATTTTCCTTTTTTCCTTTCCTCACTGGGCTATTTTCCCTGTTGGAGCCTCCGGGCTTATGGCATAATGCTTTTCCAACTAGGGTTGTAGCTTAGCTAGTAATAATAATAATATTATTATTATTATTATTGTTAGTAGTAGTAGTAGTAGTAGTAGTAGTAGTAGTAGTAGTAGTAGTACCCATGATATCCCTATGAGTAATGATACAAACGAATTCAATTCGACCACAGAGTTAAAAATCTTAATTGCAATATCCAAGCCATACAAACCCATTAAAAAATAATCTTTCACATATTGCCCACCAGCAGCCCTGATAATCTAGCACTGGTGAGCACAGGAATGCAAATGCCTTAACAGACATCTTGACAGACAAATCAACATTAGGCAAACCAATGGTCCGTGAGTAAGACGAACAAGTTAATTCCATTTATAATTGATTAGATAATTACTAAGAGGTAAGCCGGTTGCTTCCAATGAGTTCTGGCCCATGGACAGGAGTTGATTGATGGAAATGATAGAAACGATAAGTGGTAAAGAAATTAGATGCAAAAATAACCTATAAAGGTGGCATGATCTTGAACTTAATTTTGTGAAATTAATGAATAAATGGAATAAAATACGACAGTAATAATTTAACCCATTAATGCTAAAATTACTGAAAATTAAAGGTTGAATAAGTGAACAAATAACTGGTATCGATAAAAAAATTAAATGAAAAAATAAAAAAATTATCAAAAGCATACCAGTCTCATCTACTCAAGCTGGCAAATATTTTTCTTCTTTGCCTTCAGCTTTCCCCATTTCTATATGGGCTCGCTGTTTCTAGTTAGCCTTCACCTTCCTCTGTCCGGAACATCTTGTTCTCTTAGACTTCCTTCATGTCACTCAATAATCTATCTTAACACCTGAACTTGGGCCTTCTCATCCTTCTGCCCTCCACCTCCATGTTCATAACCATTTTACACGCGGATTCATCTTCTCTCCTTACGACATGACCAAACCATTTCAGTCTTCTTTCCTGAGATTTCTTTGAAACCTCTAATAATTTCATTGTTCTTCTGATCAATTCATTACAGACCTTACCTCTTTCCCCCCCCCCCCCCCCACACACACACATCCACCTCACTATTCTCATCTCGGACAATATCGTTCGATAATCATTTATTCGCTAAAAAAAAAAAGGCTTCATTTGTCGCCATTACTGCTAATACAAATCACACTCCGCTGGACTCTCGCTGAATAATGAGTGGTCATTACTTCAAGGTATGAAATCATTGTTCGGAATTTAAAAGACATTACAGGATTCGGTCGATTAGCAGCAGATAAGTGATTGCTACAATTGCCTTTATCTTCTATTTCTCTTGATTGGTATTCTATTTAAACTCCTTTGCAATATTCATGAAAAACTAATTTTCTTAGGAAAGGCTGACTTCAAGGGCCAATATATTAGCAGTTATTTCCCCTTTAATCCTTTCACCATTCAAAAATACCTTGAAACAACCTTGCGATGATTGATTAATCTGATATTAAGTTCAGGACTGATATTATAATAGACTTATAATAGACATATGGCATAATTTTGAATGACGATAAAACTAAAATTATTCCATATTAACACCCAGGTAATTTATAGCTGACTAAATTAATTCTATTTTCATTACTTCCATATTCATTCTAACATTTTAAAACCCCTTATGGTGAGA
>NC_090737.1:11552680-11559012 GCF_036898095.1 Palaemon carinicauda
TCTTGGGTAGTGCCATAGCCTCTGTACCATGGTCTTCCACTGTCTTGGGTTAGAGTTCCCTTGCTTGAGGGTATACTTGGGAACACCATTCTAGTTCATTTTTCTTCCTCTAGTTCTGTTAAAGTTTTTATAGTTTATATAGGAAATATTTAATGTTACTGTTATTGAAATATTTAATTTTCCTTGTTTCCTTCCCTCACAAGGCTATTTTCCCTGTTGGGGCTTCCGGGCTTATAGCATTCTGCTCTTCCAACTAGGGTTATAGCTTAGCAATTAATAATAATAATAATAATAATAATAATAATAATAATAATAATAATAATAATAATAATAATAATAATAATAATAATAATAATAATACGATTTTTCAAAGGGGTGGTAACTGAAAAGTATGTTGTTGCTTGTGCCTCACGCCTTTACTTGAGCAAAGTAGATCTACTTAATTACAGTAAACACACACACATGCATATATATATATATATATATATATATATATATATATATATATATATATATATATATATATATATATATAAAATATGTGTGTGCGTACATCTGTGTATGTGTGCTTCGTTACGCACAAGAAGATTTATACAGCTAATAATTCTACTTGTAATTATCAAGCAATAAATCCTTGCAATAAAAAAAAAAAATCCACAGTAAAAATGAAAATTTTTAAAATGTTCACCTGCAGTGTTCTCAATAACTAGAGTGAAAAAAAAACCTGAGATGAAATAATTCAAGCAGGAGATCTGGCGAGTGTGTTTTTCCATTGCCATTTTTCACGAGAATCCAACTGGTCAGACGCAGCATTTCGTTTTGTTCTGTCCCTTTTTCTTTCTTCTTTGTTCAATATCGTTAGCTGAACGATGAACAGAGAGAAAGACTGCGTCTTCAGATGTGTATCATGGAAAAAAAAACTCTATTAGGAAGTTCTTTTATTGGCGTAAATATATCATTACTTTCTGCAATAGATTCTGTTCAAAGGTTCAAAGGCCGCTCATGAATGGTAAATGCAAGGGAGAGTGACATTGCCCTATCATGCATGACAATGCCCTAGAGACTGACCATATATGCATATGATCAGCACCCAAGCCCGCTCTCCATCCAAGATAGGACCAAGGAGGGCCAGGCAATGGCTGCTGATGACTCAGCAGATAGACCTATAGGCTCCCCCAAACGCCCAATCCTTAGCTCACAAGGATGGCAAGGTTGCAGCGACCAAAGAAACTATCGAGTTTGAGCGGGGCTGGACCCCCAGTCTGGTGTTCACGAGTCAGGGACGTTACCACATCGGCCACCAAAACAGACAGGAATGGCAGCAAAAATGTTTAAAATGATAGTTAGGTAAAATTACTACCATCAAACAACTTTCATGACCAAACTTAACCCCTGGCTTGTGATGACCTAAATCTCTGCTTTCCACAAGCTTTTCTTTCCCATTAAGAATAAATAAAAGTTCTTTTCTCATGCTCAGCTTACCACCCATTCCCCACAGTATTCTCTTACTAGAGGCACCTTGTAATCTGCATGCAAAATCATGATTTTTCTTTGCATATGAGATTTGTAGCAGACATATAATTATCTTTGCTAACACATCTGTAAAACATCACCCAGCGAGTTATTTCGTTACTTGATATGTTTCGTGAACAATACGACAATGTTTCCTAAGTCTACGAGCATTTAGGAAATATAATAATGTGGTACCCTATTTTTTTTTCTAGTTTCACATGAGAAGTTCTATCAGCATTGTCGGTATCTTTATTTATTTATATTTCCAAAATATGTAATGCATATAATACGTAAACTTGTGCAATCTGCAATCACGCTGCTTTATTTAATAGTTTAATCATGACGCATTTAAACAATTTATTATTGATAAAATATTTCCTATTTTATCTCAATCTCAAACGCGCAATCTTTTATTTTTTTCTTTATCCACCATTGCATGAAGCAATTAGTTTCTTTCATAAAATATATTTCCTCATTTCTCAGTAGTTTTGTCTCTCAACCATCGCATGATGCAATTAATTTTTTTTTTCATAAAATATATTTCATTATTTCTCAGTAGTTTTATCTCAGCAATTTCAGTAAAAAAATGCAGGCAAATTTTCCCAGCCCACGTTCTTATTAATTGACCATTTCGAAACACAGCTTTTATTTTGCTTTCTAAAAGCTCAAAAATGCTTCTACGTACAAGCATCAGCGCAACACAGGTTGATGCTTTCCCAGCTTCGAAGGGAACTTTTCTTTTCGTTAATGACGATGAGTCTCTAAGCATTTCACATGGCATATTTGACAATGCCCAAGAGACTGACCATATATACATATGATCAGCGCCCAAGGCCTCTCTCCACCCAAGCTATGACCAATTAGGTTTAAAGGTTTAAAGGTCACTCATGAATGGCAAAGGCAAGGGAGAGTGACATTACCCTATCAAGCAGGACAATGCCCTAGAGACTGACCATATATACATATGATCAGCTCCCAAGGCCCTTCTCCATCCAAGCTAGGACCAATTAGGTTTAAAGGTTTAAAGGTCACTCATGAATGGCAACGGCAAGGGACAGTGACATTACCCTATCAAGCAGGACAATGCCCTAGAAACTGACCATATATACATGATCAGCGCCCAAGCCCCCTTTCCAACCAAGCTAGGAGGGCCAGGCAATGGCTGCTGATGACTCAGCAGATATACCCAAAGGCTTCCCTAAACCCCACACCTTAGCTCACAAGGATGGTGAGGTTGCAGCGACCAAAGAAACTTAAATGGTTTGAGCGGGACTCGAACCCCAGTCTGGCGTTCTCCATTCAGGGACGTTACCACGTCGGCCACCAGATATATCATCTTAATAATGTACACTTGATCAAATCTCCTAAATGAATCATTTAGCCAATATAGGTAACTAACCCAATGAGGTTCACTCAGCCGAAACACTTTGCTTATGACATTCAAAAGGTTCCAAAAGAATTACTCCAAAAATCGTTACCCAATTAGAGATAATCAAGTATTACTGCCTTCTCAAAAAAAAAAATCTATTTACATTTTTCAAGCAAACTCAATCTCAAATTTAGCTGTAATTTCACCTAACTTTTAAGTCTTAATTTGGAACAAATTCTTGACTTTCAAGTTCACTAGGGGCCATTTAACGTGTTAAAAAAACATATAATCATTTATCTTTTCTAAATATAAATATATATATATATATATATATATATATATATATATATATATATATATATATATATGTATATATATATATTATATATATACTGTATATATATATATATATATATATATATATATATATATATATATATATATATGTGTGTGTGTGTGTATATACAGACACACACACACAATACATATATACATATGTATATATATAAACACACATATATATATACATATATATATACATATATATATACATATATATATATATATATGTGTGTGTGTGTGTGTGTGTGCGCGCGTGTGTGTGCATGTTCCGTAAAAAAAAGTTAAATAAGAACTCTTTTATGATTAAGACAATTGTAAGGAAAATATTTCTACCCAACAACAGAGAAGTTTTGAACGTCTGGCATTCAATGGAAAGCCATCCTTATTAAATCACTTTTCTTATCTATTCATTATTTACTTTATTCATGAAAGTTAAAAAACTAAATAACTCATGAAAACAATTCCGTTTTGAAACACCAACACTTTTTTTCAACGACTCTTGAATAACAAAAAGATTATATACTAAATCGTGAATAACATTAAATAAGAATATTGAATTGAACTCTAAAACCTGAAGAAATCGTGAATAATATAAGATAAGAACATTGAATGGTACTTTTAAAACTAGAAGAATCGATTTCATTTACATCCAAAAACCAATTTTCAAATCACAAAATTAGACTTTTTTTTTTTTTTAAATTAATCAATGCAAGTTAAAAAAAAAATTAACGGCTCTTGTGAATAACCAAAGATTATCTATTAAATCGTGAATAATGTAAAATAAGAACATTAAATTGAACTCTAAAACTTGACGAATCGATTTCATTTACATATAATAACCAATTTTCAAATCATAAAATCAGACCTCACAATTTTTCAAATTAATCGATGCAAGTTAAATAGGTAATTTTCTAAGAGCAATCACTCGGTGTCCATTAAAAATCCTAATTCACTGTCTACAATAACCATCAAACATTGAAGCTAAAATCATCATTATTCTCTCTTTCACAATCTTCTCTTTCAGTATAAAAAATACGTGACACATGAACTTTATCTCATAAAAAAATCTCATCAACATTGGCTCGATCTACTGGTAATTTTCGGACTTATGCTAAGCCGGCCTTTTATACTGGATTTTCTAAAATAACTTTTCACATATGACATTATTGTAACAATATAATCGACCCAATAATAATTAACACAATCATTATTATCATTTAACTATTACCATCGATTCGTCTATTTAATTCGTCGCACAGGGTTGTGGTAACGTCCCTGACTGGTGAACACCAGACAAGGGTTCAAGGCCACCTCAAAATCGTTAGTTCCTTTGGTTGCTGCAACCTCACCATACTTGCGAGCTAAGGATGGGGGGCTTGGTGAAGCCTTTAAGTCTATCTGCTGAGTCATCAGCAGCCATTGCCTGGCCCTCCTTAGAGAGGGGGGGCTTGGGTGCTGATCGTATGTAAATATGGTCAGTCTCTAAGTCATTGTCCTGCTCGATGGGGCAATGTCACTGTCCCTTGCCTCTGCCATTCATGAGCGGCCTTTAAACAAGTAACACCATCGAATCAGATCATTAACGACCCGCGGGCCACTTTGACTTGTTGGTCATTGTTCTAATCAAGACCATTCGCTACCCTTCCCCCAATTCTTATACCGGCCCTCATGACTAATCATTATCACCAAGTTTTATACCTTGATTATCACCGTCCTGAAAACAATCGCAATATTGTTGCCACTCCATCTTTATTAAATTAACAGCTAGTAAACACAATCACTTGACACTTGATCGCTTTGAATGGTACCTCTTGTGGGTTTGCTTTCATATAGGATTGTCATTTCTATTGTTATGAGAGAGAGAGAGAGAGAGAGAGAGAGAGAGAGAGAGAGAGAGAGAGAGAGAGAGAGAGAGAGAGAGGATGGTTGCAAATAGTCCTCAAATTTATGAGAGAGAGAGAGAGAGAGAGAGAGAGAGAGAGAGAGAGAGAGAGAGAGAGAGAGAGAGAGGAGGGTTGCAAATAGTCCTTAAAATATAGAGAGAGAGAGAGAGAGAGAGAGAGAGAGAGAGAGAGAGAGAGAGAGAGAGAGAGAGAGAGAGATATTATAGTCCTTAAAATATATTAACAAAAAATATAAAAAACATCAGTACCCGTGTCCGTTCCACGCCAAAGTATGTGTGTCTGTCTATTCATGTGTGTGTGTCTGCGTGCGTGTATCAGAACCCAAGTTAAGTAGTGAGTTACAAGCCAAGACTGGCGAACTGCCGTAGTGCCAAACTGGCTCGATGCCTCTTAAACTTTCCTTAACACAGTTGATCTCCCGGGAAGTTTTAACCTACAACGCTGGTGGTTGTGATCATAACAACTCCCAAGGGGTGAGATCTGTCTTTGTTGAAGCAGCCTCAGATGTGGCCTATCTCTTTATCTCCTCTTCATTTATCAAATACCTTTAACTCCCCTCTGTTTGGAAGCTGTTTGAAAACGAGACACTTGGATGAGAAGGAATCACTTGAAATGTGGTAGAACGAAGCTAATCTTGAGATAAAACACATATTTTTCCCCTGTCGTTGTTATTGTTAAATATTTTAGATGCCACCACACCAGCTGGAGATTTGCCTTGTAAATATATGGCTAAGGAAAAATTCTTATAATCTTCAGTTGTTATTGTTAAATATTTTAGATGCCACCACACCAGCTGTTGATTTGCCTTGTAACTATATTACAAAGAAAAATTCTAATAATTCTGATCATACATTCTATATTATAATCCATTCAGAATTCAGAATTGCAATACTTTATAAGAGGTTTCTCATATGTCCTCCTTATGAATATATGAAGGAAACTGGGTTTAGGTTTAAAGGCCACTCATGAATGGCAGAGGTAAGAGACAGTGACATTGCCCTATCAAGTAGGACATTGCCCTAGAGACTGACCATATATACAGTACATATGATCAGCGGCCAAACCCCCTCTCCAACCAAGCTAGGACCAGGTAGGGCAAGGCAATGGCTGCTGATAACTCAGCAGATAGACCCCATAGGTTCCCCCAATTTCCCCATCCTTAACTCACAAGGATGGTTTTCTGCAGCGAACAAAGGAAGTAACGA
>NC_090737.1:11567012-11577012 GCF_036898095.1 Palaemon carinicauda
ATACACGTTCCTCTCTCTCTCTCTCTCTCCTCTCTCTCTCTCTCTCCTCTCTCTCTCTCTCTCTCTCTCTCTCTCTCAGTGAAATAACCTCAATATACGTTCAGTCACTGAAATCACACCACGTAAAGAGTTCAAAGCATTACTGAGTTTTTGCTTTTGTTTTGTTTTTACAATTTTATACAGAAAATTAAACGATTGTCAGTTGTTTAGTTTAAGGTAAACCAAAATATTCCTTTATCAACATTAATCATCTTAACAGCTACGCTCATAAGCTTTAACATTAAAAACAATTAAATTCTCTCTCTCCTCTCTCTCCTCTCTCTCTCTCTCTCTCTCTCTCTCTCTCTCCTCTCTCTCTCTCTCTCTCTCTCTCTCTCCCTCTCTCGTATACATTCAATACCTGAAATCCTTATCACATCAGGATATGAGCTTGGAAGACACACTACTAGTTAAAAAGCATATAATATTCCTCAACTACAGAAGAGTTGGAAGACCCAGGCCTATATGGCTGAGGACTATGAAGCGTGAAGTAGAAGATGATGAAGAAGTATTGAATTAAAAGCCCAAGATAGAGACGACTGGCGAAATCTAACCGAGGCCCTTTGTGTCAATAGGCGTAGGAGATGATAATGATGATGATGATGATGATGAATTATATATATATATATATATATATATACTATATATATATATATATATATATATATATATATATATATATATATATATATATATATATATATACACAAACATATGTATATATTACATACGTTCAGCTGGGCTATACAAGGCACTAGATGGGTTGGAAGACCCAGGCCTACATGGCTGAGGACTATGAAGCGTGAAGTAGGAGATGATGAATGGAGAAGTATTGAATTAAAAGCCCAAGATAGAAACGACTGGCGAAATCTAACCGAAGCCCTTTGCGTCAATAGGAGTAGGATGAGATGATGATGATGGTGATGATGTATAAGAAAATACGTCCATAAAAGCAAAATATAATATAAAATATCATAGTGGAAAGTCATTCAAAAGCATATGAAAAATATTCTAACTGCTTGTTATGCAAAGTGAATTTGCCCACGCAATGATCATGGTATGTACAAGCGTTACAATAACTTCGAATTTAGGAAATATAATTGAAATAAATATTCATCGACTTCTCAAAAGAAAATAGAACAGTAAAAGGAATAAGTTATCATATATATCAACTATCGCTGGAAGGTGGGTGAACTCTATCATTTACATAGTTTTTTCTTACACCTAAATATATTTTCTCGTATTAAGGTTGGATTAAATATATGCACAAAGCACATCAAACAGGGAAATCATTTTTAGTGAAAAAGGCGAATTTGCATAATTTTTGTCTTAAACGTTGCAACTTCTCACATTGCTTCTTTTTATAGTTATTTTCAAGATTTTTTTTTTTTAATTTACCAGCTAATTATATCTTGATATCATTTTGCTGATCACTCACCTTTAATTCCGGGGTTAATTACAGGGCCAAGACTTTTATGGCTTCCAAAATTTATTCATTTTCCGATATATCAAAAGTATTTTCTTTATTTTAATAATAAATATTCAAACTTACAGTCATTTCACTACGCATCGCCTTTGTTCATTTTGCGAAGTGCATATTCATAGTGAAAAATAACGAACATGGTGATGCAACAAACTACACTTGTATTTCTGAAACTAAACGAAATACAATGCTGTATTTCTGAAACTAAACAAAATACACTGCTGTGTTTCTGAAATTAAAACCATTACACTGCTATATTTCTGAAACAAACTACACTGCTGTATTTATGAAACTAAACGAAATACAATACTGTATTTCTGAAACTAAACAAAATACACTGCTGTATTTCTGAAACTAAACAAAATACACTGCTGTATTTCTGAAACTAAACAAAATACACCGCTGTATTTCTGAAACTCAACAAAATACAATGCTGTGTTTCTGAAATTAAACCAAATACACTGCTATATTTCTGAAATTAAGCAAAATACACTGCTATATTTCTGAAACTAAACAAAATACACTGCTGTATTTCTGAAACTAAACAAAATACACTGCTGTATTTCTGAAAATAAACAAAATACACCGCTGTATTTCTGAAACTCAACAAAATACAATGCTGTGTTTCTGAAAATAAACCAATACACTGCTATATTTCTGAAATTAAGCAAAATACACTGCTATATTTCTGAAACTGAACAAAAAAAACTGCTGTATTTCTGAAACTAAACAAAATACACTGCTGTATTTCTGAAAATAAACAAAATACACCGCTGTATTTCTGAAACTCAACAAAATACAATGCTGTGTTTCTGAAATTAAACCAAATACACTGCTATATTTCTGAAATTAAGCAAAATACACTGCTATATTTCTGAAACTAAACAAAATACACTGCTGTATTTCTGAAATTAATCAAAATACACTGCTGTATTTCTGAAATTAAGCAAAATACACTGCTATATTTCTGAAACTAAACAAAATACACGACTGTGTTTCTGAAATTGAACCAAATACACTGCTATATTTCTGAAACTTAACAAACTACACTGCTGTATTTATGAAACTATACGAAATACAATACTGTATTTCTGAAACTAAACAAAATACACTGCTGTTTATGAAATTAAACCAAATACATTACTATATTTCTGAAACTAAACAAAATACACTGCTATATTTCTGAAACTTAACAAACTACACTGCTGTATTTATGAAACTATACGAAATACAATACTGTATTTCTGAAACTAAACAAAATACACTGCTGTATTTCTGAAACTAAACAAAATACACTGCTGTGTTTCTGAAATTAAACCAATTACACGGCTATATTTCTGAAACAAACTACACTGCTGTGTTTATGAAACTAAACGAAATACAATACTGTATTTCTGAAACTAAACAAAATACACTGCTGTATTTCTGAAACTAAACAAAATACACCGCTGTATTTCTGAAACTCAACAAAATACAATGCTGTGTTTCTGAAATTAAACCAAATACACTGCTATATTTCTGAAATTAAGCAAAATACACTGCTATATTTCTGAAAATAAACAAAATACACTGCTGTATTTCTGAAACTAAACAAAATACACTGCTGTATTTCTGAAAATAAACAAAATACACCGCTGTATTTCTGAAACTCAACAAAATACAATGCTGTGTTTCTGAAATTAAACCAAATACACTGCTATATTTCTGAAATTAAGCAAAATACACTCCTATTTTTCTGAAACTAAACAAAATACACTGCTGTATTTCTGAAACTAAACAAAATACACTGCTGTATTTCTGAAAATAAACAAAATACACCGCTGTATTTCTGAAACTCAACAAAATACAATGCTGTGTTTCTGAAATTAAACCAAATACACTGCTTTATTTCTGAAATTAAGCAAAATACACTGCTATATTTCTGAAACTAAACAAAATACACTGCTGTATTTCTGAAATTAAACAAAATACACTGCTGTATTTCTGAAATTAAGCAAAATACACTGCTATATTTCTGAAACTAAACAAAATACACTGCTGTATTTCTGAAACTAAACAAAATACACGACCGTGTTTCTGAAATTGAACGAAATACACTGCTATATTTCTGAAACTTAACAAACTACACTGCTGTATTTATGAAACTATACGAAATACAATACTGTATTTCTGAAACTAAACAAAATACACTGCTGTTTATGAAATTAAACCAAATACATTACTATATTTCTGAAACTAAACAAAATACACTGCTATATTTCTGAAACTTAACAAACTACACTGCTGTATTTATGAAACTATACGAAATACAATACTGTATTTCTGAAACTAAACAAAATACACTGCTGTATTTCTTAAAATAAACAAAATACACTGCTGTTTCTGAAATTAAACCAAATACATTACTATATTTCTGAAACTAAACAAAATACACTGCTATATTTCTGAAACTTAACAAAATACACTGCTGTTTCTGAAATTAAACCAAATATACTGCTGTATTTCTGAAACTAAACAAAATACACTGCTACATTTCCGAAACTAAAAAAATACACTGCTGTATTTCCGAAACTAAACGTAATATAATGCTGTATACCTAAAACTAAACTAAATACACTGCTGTATTTCTGAAAATAAACAAAACAGATTGCTGTGTTTCTGAAATTAAACCAAATACACTGCTATATTTCTGAAACTAAACAAAATACACTGCTATATTTCTGAAACTAAAAAAAAATACACTGCTGTATTTCCGAAAATAAACATAATATAATTCTGTATACCTAAAACTAAACTAAGTATACTGCTGTATTTCTGAAACTAAACAAAATACACTGCTGTGTTTCTGAAATTAAACCAAAACAATAGCAATCAAGGCGACTAGGAGAATGAAAACACGTAGAGACTAATCACATTAAACCATTAATACAGAAAATAATTACCAATGCACCGAAGAATAATCAAATTAAAAAGGGGAGCAGCGTTTAAGACGAAATAATTTTGATTGAAAATACTCTCGCGTGAATACAAGATTTTGATGTTGCGATTTCGTTATCAAGTTGATATTCTCGTAACGCAAGTCTTACAATTCAAATTTCTTAGCATTCTTAGACAACAATATTTATATAGATTTACTTCCTATTTTCTCCAACATCACCCTATTTCATAATGTTCGAATAATGAAGAACACTTTTCAGTCTGGAATATCCAGGCGCACAATTCCATCCAATATTATTATTATTATCAATATCATTATTATTATTATTATTATTATTATTATTATTATTATTATTATTAGCCAAGCTACAACCCTAGTTGGAAAAGTAAGATGCTATAAGCCCCAAGGGCTCTAACAGGGAAAAATAGCCCAGTGAGGAAAGGAAATAAGGAAATAAATAAATGATGAGAATAAATTACTTTAGTTCAATTGAACAACAGTCTCATCCTTCAATGTGGTATTTTCTCCAACATCATCCTATTTCATAATGTTTGAATAATGTCTCTCGCTGTATAATGAACACTTCTCAGCCAGCAGTATCTAGGCGCACAATTCTATCTATTACTTTAGTTCAGTTGAACAAGTCTCATTCTTCAATATGGTATTTTCTCCAACATCATCCTATTTCCTAATGTTTGAATAATGTCTTTCGCTGTATAATGAACACTTCTGAGTCTGCAATATCCAGGCGCACAATTCCATCTATTACTTTAGTTCAATTGAACAACAGTTTCATCATTCAATGTGGTATTTTCTCCAACAACATCCTACTTTAAAATGTTTGAATAGTGTTTCTCGCTGTATAATGAACACTTCTCAGCCTGCAGTATCTAGGCGCACAATTTTATCTATTACTTTAGTTCAATTGAACAACAGTCTCATCCTTCAAAATGGTATTTTCTCCAACATCATCCTATTTCATAATGTTTGAATAATGTCTCTCGCTGTATAATGAACACTTCTGAGTCTGCAATATCCAGGCGCACAATTCCATCTATTACTTTAGTTCAGTTGAACAAGTTTCATTCTTCAATGTGACATTTTCTCCAACATCATCCTATTTCATAATGTTTGAATAATGTCTTTCGCTGTATAATGAACACTTCTGAGTCTGCAATATCCAGGCGCACAATTCTATCTATTACTTTAGTTCAGTTGAACAAGTCTCATTCTTCAATATGGTATTTTCTCCAACATCATCCTATTTCCTAATGTTTGAATAATGTCTTTCGCTGTATAATGAATACTTCTGAGTCTGCAATATCCAGGCGCACAATTCCATCTATTACTTTAGTTCAATTGAACAACAGTTTCATCATTCAATGTGGTATTTTCTCCAACAACATCCTACTTTAAAATGTTTGAATAGTGTTTCTCGCTGTATAATGAACACTTCTCAGCCTGCAGTATCTAGGCGCACAATTTTATCTATTACTTTAGTTCAATTGAACAACAGTCTCATCCTTCAAAATGGTATTTTCTCCAACATCATCCTATTTCATAATGTTTGAATAATGTCTCTCGCTGTATAATGAACACTTCTGAGTCTGCAATATCCAGGCGCACAATTCCATCTATTACTTTAGTTCAGTTGAACAAGTTTCATTCTTCAATGTGACCTTTTCTCCAACATCATCCTATTTCATAATGTTTGAATAATGTCTTTCGCTGTATAATGAACACTTCTGAGTCTGCAATATCCAGGCGCACAATTCCATCTATTACTTTAGTTCAATTGAACAACAGTTTCATCATTCAATGTGGTATTTTCTCCAACAACATCCTACTTTAAAATGTTTGAATAGTGTTTCTCGCTGTATAATGAACACTTCTCAGCCTGCAGTATCTAGGCGCACAATTTTATCTATTACTTTAGTTCAATTGAACAACAGTCTCATCCTTCAAAATGGTATTTTCTCCAACATCATCCTATTTCATAATGTTTGAATAATGTCTCTCGCTGTATAATGAACACTTCTGAGTCTGCAATATCCAGGCGCACAATTCCATCTATTACTTTAGTTCAGTTGAACAAGTTTCATTCTTCAATGTGACATTTTCTCCAACATCATCCTATTTCATAATGTTTGAATAATGTCTTTCGCTCTATAATGAACACTTATGAGTCTGCAATATCCAGGCGCACAATTCTATCTATTACTTTAGTTCAGTTGAACAAGTCTCATTCTTCAATATGGTATTTTCTCCAACATCATCCTATTTCCTAATGTTTGAATAATGTCTTTCGCTGTATAATGAACACTTCTGAGTCTGCAATATCCAGGCGCACAATTCCATCTATTACTTTAGTTCAATTGAACAACAGTTTCATCATTCAATGTGGTATTTTCTCCAACAACATCCTACTTTAAAATGTTTGAATAGTGTTTCTCGCTGTATAATGAACACTTCTCAGCCTGCAGTATCTAGGCGCACAATTTTATCTATTACTTTAGTTCAATTGAACAACAGTCTCATCCTTCAAAATGGTATTTTCTCCAACATCATCCTATTTCATAATGTTTGAATAATGTCTCTCGCTGTATAATGAACACTTCTGAGTCTGCAATATCCAGGCGCACAATTCCATCTATTACTTTAGTTCAGTTGAACAAGTTTCATTCTTCAATGTGACATTTTCTCCAACATCATCCTATTTCCTAATGTTTGAATAATGTCTTTCGCTGTATAATGAACACTTCTGAGTCTGCAATATCCAGGCGCACAATTCCATCTATTACTTTAGTTCAATTGAACAGTCTCATCCTTCAATGAGGTACTTTCATCACAAAAGAGGGTCTCAAACACCCGGAGCAATACGGAGTTTCAGGTAAGCGTTGCTGGGAGACTTTCACCGAAGAATAAGTAATAATGTTCGTCCGTTTACTGTGTTTCAATGTACCCCCAAGGAAGTGAATGTAGAGTCCTTTTCTTTTAGCGATGCATATTTGCACCTACTCGCAGCGGTGCCCTTTCAGCTCGGAAAAGTTTCCCGATCGCTGATTGGTTGGACAAGATAATTCTAACCAATCAGCGATCAGAAAACTTTTCCGAGCTAAAAGGGCACCGCCGCGAGTCGGTGCAAATATGCATCGCTAAAAGAAATGGACTATAGTTACTGTGAACAGAACAGGACAGAAATTACATGGTTAGATATGAAACAGTGACCGTGATCTCCCAGGAGACTGTTTGACATTTCTCAAACTCACATTCGACTCAAGGGGAAACTTAATTTCTCTCACTTACAAAACAAGGATGTTTTATGATCATTAAAGCTACAACCCTAATTAGTAAAGCTGAATGCTTTGCCCATGGGATCAAACAGGAAAAAATAGTCCAGAGAGGAAAAAAATGAAACTACACGCAAAGTAATAAATAATTAATATAACGTTAAACTTGATATACAATATATAAACTATAAAGTGAGACTTATGTCAGCCTGTTCAACATAAAAAAATTACTATAATTTTCAATTTCGAAAGTTCTACCGATTCAACTGCCTGATTAGAAAGATAATTCCACAATATGGTAAGAGCTGGAATAAAACTTATAGAATACTGTACTTTGAGCCTTATGATGAAGAAGACCTGACTGTTAGAATTAACTGCCTCCCAAGTACTACGTACAGGATGGTACAGTGTAGATAGTTGTGAATGCAAATTATGCACCATGAATAAAGAATAATAATAATAATAATAATAATAATAATAATAATAATAATAATAATAATAATAATAATAATAATAATAATCATAATAATAAAAATAATAATTTTAATAATAGAAATAGTAATAATAATGGTGATAATAATAATAATAATAATAATAATAATAATAATAATATTAATAGTAATAATATTAATAATAATCATCATCATAATAATAATAATAATAATAATAATAATAATAATAATAATAATGATGATGATAATAATAATAATAATAATAATAATAATAATAATAATAATAAATAACTGAACGACGGACCGAGAGATGGATTAAGACACATACAGCAGTCATTTTCAATGCCGAATGCCTACGTTCACTTCAATAAGTACTGCTCTTATGGTGTTTTCATACGAAACTCACTCAAAAAAATATTCTGGTGTTGAACCCTTGAATCCTTTATCAAAATATAAGAATATGTGAATCAGAACTACAGTAATGAGTTTAAGCACACTGTTAAAAATTTCTATTAAAAAAAAAAAAAACGGTAAATGCACGGCAACATTTATTCCAGGATTTTACCATTTTAAAAACGGATATATTGACGTAAAGGAGTGATATCATGGTCACCAATCCGTGAAATAAGTAGTAATAGAAATAGTAATCGTTGCCACTATTTATTCTTATTATTATTATTATTATTATTACTAGTTAAGCTACAACCCTGGTTGGAAAAGCAGGATGCTATAAGCCCAAGTACTCCAACAGAGAAAAATAGTTCAGAAAGGAAAGGAAATACATAAACGATGTAAGAAGTAATGAAAAATTGAAATGAAATATTTTAAAAACATCAACAACATTAAAACAGATATTTCATATATAAACTATAAAAGGACTCAAGTCAGCCTCTTCAAGATAAAAAAAAAAAAAAAAAAAAAAAAATTGCTGCAAGTTGGAACTTTTCAAGTTCTACTGATTCAACTACCACCCTTAATGAACGCTTGATATAGAAATGACAGAAAATACACAGCTGCTACGAAATGTATTCCAATGACAGAATTACCCTAAGAAATAACTTAATCCATCGGATACTGCTTCTTGCATTATAATTAGATGGTTAACATACCCAAGGCCCGATAAGACAATTCCAGCTAATTGCTTGCAACCCGCGTTAATTTGAAGAATACAGAAACATAATGCATAGCAAGATTGGTTTGCAAATTTTATCTGATCGCCTGAATTGATGAGAGAGAGAGAGAGAGAGAGAGAGAGAGAGAGAGAGAGAGAGAGAGAGAGAGAGAGAGAGAGAGAGAGAATCATATACTTTGTTTTGAGACGCTCCTATGATTCAGATGATTGTTCAAGGTGGTGCTACCTTCACATACGCGCGCGCGCACACACACGCACCCACCCACACACACACACACACACACACACACACACACACACACACACACACACACACACACACCGAATAGTCAGGCCTATTCTTTACATATTATCCTCTGTCCCAATACACCTGACAATACTGAGATTACCAAACAATTCATCTTCTCTAAAGTGGTTAACTACTGCAATGTAATTGCTCAGTGGCCACTTTCCTCCTGGTAAGGGTAGAAGAGACTCTTCAGCTATGGTAAGCAAATTTCTAGGAGAAGGACACTCCAAAATCAAACCATTGTTCTCTAGTCTTAGGTAGTGCCATAGCCTCTGTACCATGGTCTTCCACTGTCTTGGGTTAGAGTTTTCTTGCTTGAGGGTACACTCGGGCACACTATTTTATCCCGTTTCTCTTCCTCTTGTTTTGTTAAAGTT
>NC_090737.1:11584512-11589512 GCF_036898095.1 Palaemon carinicauda
AATGCTGAGGACCGCATTCTTGTTCAAACTAAGGTTTGAGGAAAAAGTGTCAAGAGGTGTTTTATTTTTTTTTTTTCCCACCAGATTAGGATCAGTTTACGCTGTCATGTAATTTGCCAAATAGAGTCTAATTCTTAAGTATGATTTTTCCCCCCATTATCATTATCACTAGCCAAGCTACAACCCTAGTTAGAAAAGCAAGATGCTATAAGCCCAAGGGCTCCAATAGGGAAAACAGCCAAGTGAGAAAAGGAAATAATGAAATAAATAAATGATGAGAACAAATTAACAATAAATCATTTTAAAAACAGTAACAACGTCAAAACAGATATGTCCTATATAAACTATTAACAACGTCAAAACAGTTATGTCATATATAAACTATAATAAGACTCATGTCAGCCTTGTCAAAATAAAAACATTTGCAGCAACTTTAAACTTTTGAAGTTATTTCATCATCTCCTCCTACGCCTATTGACGCAAAGGGTCTGGGTTACATTTCGCCAGTCGTCTCTATTTTCAGCTTTTAATTCAATACTTCTCCATTTATCATCCCATACTACGGGCTTCATAGTCCTCAGTCATGAAGCGTTGTTTATAAATAGTAAATCAAGGCTTCAAATGAGGGAAATATCATATTTATCTTACGGGTTCTATTATTTTCCTTCTAATGCTTTTCAATTCAGGGGGGGGGGGGAGGTCAGAGGAGGGCCTTTGCTAGCGAAGGAGGAAAATGGTAAAAGTAATCTTGGATTATGTAATATTTCAAGGGGCTATAAACTAAAACGCAATAAAAAACTATAAACACAAAACAAAACCAATTAAAACTATATACTCAAACACAATAAAAAACTATCAACTCAAAAAACTGCAAAAAATTATAAAAGCAGAAACAATGAATAACTATAAACGGAAAAGCAATAAAATAAAACAATAAAAATTAAAAACTCAAAAACCACAAAAATATCAGTTTCAAACTCAAAAGCAATCAAAAAAAATTGTTTCTTATGATATATACGTCCCTTTTTAACCTTTATAAATAGACTGATATTCCGATTGAATAAATATTTTATATCTTTCCTCCGACGTTGAAACGTACTCATTAAATGCAAGAAATATATCACTGGAAGTAAATAGATGGGAATAAACTATTTAGAGATTAATATCAGTATGGGGTTGAAAGGCAGTCTAAATATTTCATAATATATCGTAAATTCAAGGATATTCATCTATAAAAGCATCACTAACCCTAATTCAGAAACATCCTTTGATTTAGGAATAAACTTCAAAATTATATAAAATCATATAAAAAAAATTACATTCATGGTATATAAAATAAACGACCACGCGAAATTAAACTTATATACGCCAATTATTTAGTAGTTTGGTATTGAACGCAGGGAAATTCTATGAAAGAATCAAACGGCAAATTATGAATATTCCGGAAATCCCACACCAAATACCATAGTTAAGGAGAAGAGTAAAAGAGAAGGGAAAGACCCTCTAGCGATATTAGACAGGATTAGAAGTCTCTCTCTCCCTTTTTCCTTATTCTTTCCCATCGCGAGTACCTGCCTTCGGGATATAAACTGGATTGTATCCAGGGGTACTCTTCCTTTCCCCATATTCCCCACTTCCCTATCCTTATCCTTATGCTTTCATTTTACCAATTTAAAGTTTTAAATGTTTACAGCCCACTCAAGAATAGCAGAGGCAAGGGACAGCGACATTGCCCTATCGAGCAGGACTATTCCTTAGAGACTCACATCTATACATATGATCAGTGCTCAAGACCCCTTCCCACCCAAGCTAGGACCAAGGAGGGCCAGGCAATGGCTACTGATGACTCAGCAGATAGACCTATACCCTTCCCCGAAAACCCCATCCTTAGCTCACAAGGATGGTCAGGTTGCAGCGACCAAAGAAACTAACGAGTTTGAGAAAAGTCGAACCCCAGCCTGTAGTTCACCGGTCAGGGACGTTACCACATTAGCCACTACATCAATCCGTAAAAAAGAAAAAAAAATTGTTGAACAAAATGCACATATAAATTAACATACGGGAAAAAGGACGTAACAACGAATTCAAGAAAAGCAAAATAATTGAGCAATAAAATAATTCAGATAACAAAATCTACATTCATTCTTACTCACTGATTTTACTTGGCAAAAGAAACCGTCAGCACAGTACCTGAAAGAGAAGATTCAGCAATTATTCATCATCGTTAATAAATAATAAATCCTTATTAAATCCTTAATTCAAAGATCAAGTACTGGGATTTTCAAAGAAGTGTACATTCAAATAAATAGCATTAAATTCAAATATTCAGTAATCATTTATCACCAATATAAATGTATGATAGATTAAATTAACTATTAAATTATCAATTCATACATAAGAAATAATCTAACATAATATCAAAATACATAAAATTCTCTTATAAAAACAGGATAAATAACATTGCATTAAAACCCGACATATTATCATCCCTATATGTGAAGATAACCTCTCTCTCTCTCTCTCTCTCTCTCTCTCTCTCTCTCTCTCTCTCTCTCTCTCTCTCTCTCTCTCTCATATTCCGTTTTAATACAAGAATCCAAAAACGCAAATATCCTCTCTCTCTCTCTCTCTCTCTCTCTCTCTCTCTCTCTCTCTCTCTCTCTCTCTCTCTCTCTCTCTCTCTCTCTCTCTCTATTGGGAATCTAAACTCGCTGAAACTTTTTCCCCCGTAACTTATCGATGCCTTTGTTGTGATAGGATTCATAAATCCTCACCAAGAATAGGCCTACAGCGTTATAATAATTTGGCCCTTCACTTGGAAAGAAAAATGACGACGGGATAAAAGTCTAAATTTGGGCGTCGTTTTAAAAAAGAAAACCCAAGACGAGATGCCAACAGATCGAGAATTTAAAAAATGCCTTGTTTACACAATATGATTTCACAGCATCCTCGTTTAACCGAATGACAGGAGAGAGTAAACAGATAATTCTACATAATTTGGAGAGAAGGACGACGTCTTTGTCTTGACATATGTCATATATGAGCAACTTTCAAATAAAAAAAAAAATATGGGAAACATTTCCGAAATAAAATAAGGAATTTACCAGAGGTATTGTCGCAAGGTAGCTGATAGGTACAAATAAAAACGCAAGGTGAATGTATTTAACAAGATAATGAACTTCTATACAAACAGTTGAGGGTAACAATGGCACAAAGATTCAAACAATGTGTGAGTGTTAGGTACGCACAGAAACGCGAGGTGAATGTAAATGACTTTATTCAAAAATATAATGAATTTCTATACAAACAGTTGAGGGTAACAATGGCACGAAAATTCAAAAAATGTGTACCTGTCAGACTAACAGAAACGTGAAGTAAATGCAAGTGACTTTAATCAACAAGAAAACGAGCTTATATGCAAACGGTTGAGGGCCAATTGGCATAATAATACCAACAACGTGAAATATGCAATGATAAGCTTAAACAGGTTTCTCTATTATCAGTGCGGGAGAGCGAGGTATAAAAAAAGCATACCAACAATATGAAACATGCTATAGCAAGCTTAAAAAGGTTTCTCTATTAACATTGCAAAAGATATATATATATATATATATATATATATATATATATATATATATATATATATATATATATATATATATAAAATATATATATGTATATATGTATATATATTATTTATATACATATATATATACACATATATAAAGATATATATATATATATATATATATATATATATATATATATATATATATATATATATATATATATATATATATATATATAAACAATAGCATTAGTGTATGAGTGCGTATGAAACACGTGCGGTACAGATTCACGGAATAAAAATATCATTAGATCTGTTTTCATTTTCAAATTTGACTTAAAATTTCCGTTGGTTATCCAGAGGTCGTTAGTTATGTTTTGAAGTTAAAAAAAAGATGAAAACGATAAAATAAAGTAAAAAAAAAAAATCTTAAAATTATTGAATCTTTCATTTTTAAACTCCCCACTATGGATTAGTTTACTTTCATATTTAGTGCCAACCCTCTCAATGGTTTTATCCTATCCAAACACGTCTCAAGTGCAACGTCACGTGTCTTAGGGGGAGATAAGTTATTAATCATAAATAACTGAATATAGGACCACATAGCTTAAACGAATTATTATTATTATTATTATTATTATTATTATTATTATTATTATTATTACTAGTCAAGCTAAAACCCTAGTTGGAAAAGCAAGATGCTATAAGCCCAAGGGCTCCAACAGGGAAAAATAGCCCAGTGGGGAAATGAAATAAGGAAATAAATAAATGATGAGAATAAATTAACAATAAATAATTCTAAAAACAGTAACAACGTCAAAACAGATATGTCCTATATAAACTATTAACAACGTCAAAAACAAATATGTCATATATAAACTATAAAAAGACATGTCAGCCTGGTCAACATCAAAACATTTGCTCCAACTTTGAACTTTGGAAGTTCTAGCGATTCAACAACCCGATTAAGAAGATCATTCCACAACTTGGTAACAGCTGGAACAAAACTTCTAGAATACTGTATAATTGTTTAAATGGCAATCTTTTGTTAATAATTCACTGTATCTCTCGAAATATCAAATACCAACCATGAATTCCAAAACTGAGTACCTCAATCAACGGTAGTAGGTTGGCCAAGGCACCACCCGGACGTTCAGATACTGCCGCTAGAGAGTTATGGGGTCATTTTGACTGGCCAGACAGTACTACATTGGATCCTTTTCTCTGGTTAAGGTTCTTTCCCTTTGCCTACACAGACACCGAATAGTCTGGCCTATTCTTTACAGATTCTCCTCTGTCCTCATACACCTGACAACACTGAGGTTACCAAACAATTCTTCTTCACCCAAGGGTTTAACTACTGCATTGCAATTGTTCAGTGGCTACCTTCCTCTTGGTAAGGGTAGAAGAGGCTCTTTAGCTGTGGTAAGCA
>NC_090737.1:11600922-11605922 GCF_036898095.1 Palaemon carinicauda
ACAAACATACACACGCAGAAAATGTTGTGATAATTTTAAACATAGATGATTCATCAATGCTACTCCAGTTTCAGTCTGTATTTTTGTTGAGAAGCCATCACATGTTAAGAGAAAACTACTTGAGAGAGAGAGAGAGAGAGAGAGAGAGAGAGAGAGAGAGAGAGCATAAGATTGACATGTATATACATACACACACACGCTCACACATATATAATGTGCATATATATATATATATATATTATATTATATATATATATATATTATATTATATATATATATATATAATATTATATATATATATATATATAGAGAGAGAGAGAGAGAGAGAGAGAGAGAGAGAGAGAGAGAGCATAAGGTTAATATATTTATACATACAAACACACACATATATATATAGTGTGTATATATATATATATATATATAGAGAGAGAGAGAGAGAGAGAGAGAGAGAGAGAGAGAGAGCTTATAATGTTTTGCCTCCCAAAATTAATTAAAGTGAATTTTCTTAAACATAATGCTTCATCTTCAACATAAAACCAAAAAAAAAAAAATAAAGAAAAACTTGTATCAAGTCTTGAGAATTAATAATAGAACCGCCAACTGCAGCACATGCATTTTTTCACATCAAAACATCCTTTATTCATGCAGTTGCCTCGCGAACACTTACAAGATGGTGCACCCCGGGGAAGGAAATTTAAAGCTTCTCATTACAGACATTTTGCCGAAGCGAAGACGAACAACTAAAACACCAAAGTATAAAATCGATACGAGGTTTATTACCTCCGTCAAGGCGGTTGAAAAGTCGATTAGGTTTATTTATTTGTTCGTTTGTTTGAAGACAGGATTCTGTCAAAACTACTTAAAGGTTTAAAATTAAAAGGTTTAAGGGCTATTCATGAATGGCAGAGGAAAGGGACAGGGACATTACCCTATCAAGCAGGACAATGCACTAGAGACTGACCATACATATGATCAGCGCCCAAGCCCCCCTCTCCACCCAAGCTAGGACCAAGGAGGACCAGGCAATGGCTGCTGATGACTCTGCAGATATACCTATAGGCTTCTACAAACGCCCATCTTTAGCTCACAAGGATAGTGAGATTGCAGCGACCAAAGGAACTAACGAGTTTGAGCAGGACTCGAACCCCAGTCTGGCGTTCACTAATCAGGGACGTTACCAAATCGGTCACCCTTAACGGATGTCAACGAAATTGGATCATGTACCACCCCATTAAGGTTTAGGAGATCATCCTGATCAAGATCACGATTCTGGATCAACATTCCACCTTTCACCATCTGCAGTCAGCATGTGAAAAGGGGGATGCACTGTCCGTAGACTTCAGCTAAACGTTACAGTAGATTCATCCAAGGTCAGCCTATGAAAGACGTGTTTCGTTCGTAGACTTGAGTAAAATTATTGCAATAGTCATTGGATGAGGTCTGAAATCTCTTGTAGCTCATGATTGTTGATGTATTAGTTCATTATTAAATGGTATGCATTTGCCGTTGTGCATAATAACAAATTAAATCGGTGACAAGAAAGAACAAATAACCGTTAGTTCAACTGTTCTCCCAACACACTGTTATAAAAGGAGCTTTTCAAGCCTCTTTGCAGTGTAACTACATTTAATTGCCCTCTACTCCCAAACTCTAGAATTCTCTTAATGACTCTGCTTTTCTTGATTACAAAATCTTTCAAAAAAAGCCTCTTTGTGGTAACTAGAATGTCTTCTTAACCACTAATTCCAAACTCTGAAATTCTTTTAATGATTTTGCTTTCCCTAATTCGAGAATCTTTTAATCTCCATTGGGGTATAGATAATATTTATTTAAATTTTCGGAGATAGACTAAACATTCATGCTTTTAATTAATGCCCTTTTCGTTTTTTTTTTCCTTTAAACCTTAATTAGATATATGTTAATTACGTTATACTGGCCAGTGGTAAAAACATTTTGAAACTCGGTAGTGAGCGTGCCTTCGCCACGCTAAGCAGTCTTACTTCGCTCTTAACTCCACAACTACTTGTACTTCGTTGTATTTTCTTCAAAATCTAATGGATTTCTCCTTGGGTCATACCACACATGTCCACCAACTTTTGCAGAAAGTGGTCCAGTAGTTTTTCTATAATGTTGTACACAACGACGACAGGGGTGAATACATAACCTTCGCAAAATTTCCGATTTTGGCAAGGGCAAAAAAGGACGAAGCAGAGAGAGAGAGAGAGAGAGAGAGAGAGAGAGAGAGTAATAAGTCTCAGAAATAAGTCTCTAACACACAGAGAGAGAGAGAGAGAGAGAGAGAGAGAGAAAGAGAAATGTCCCTAACACACACACACACACACACACACACAGAGAGAGAGAGAGAGAGAGAGAAATAAGAAGTGTCAGAAATAAGTCTCTAACAGAAAGAGAGAGAGAGAGAGAGAGAGAGAGAGAGAGAGAGAGAGAAATAAGAAGTGTCAGAAATAAGTCTCTAACAGAGAGAGAGAGAGAGAGAGAGAGAGAGAGAGAAATAAGAAGTGTCAGAAATAAGTCTCTAACAGAGAGAGAGATAGAGAGAGAGAGAGACAGAGAGAGAGAGAGAGAGAGAGAGAGAAAAGAAGTGTCAGAAATAAGCCCTAACACTAAAAAAAAAGAGAGAGAGGTGTCAAAAATAAGTTCATAAAACTAAGAGAGAGAGAGAGAGAGAGAGAGAGAGAGAGAGGGAGGGAGGGAGAGAGAGAGAGAGAGAGAGAGAGAGAGAGAAAAAAAAATAAGAAGTGTCAGAAATAAGCCCTAACACTAAAAAAAAAGAGAGAGGTGTCAAAAATAAGTTCATAAAACTAAAAGAGAGAGAGAGAGAGAGAGAGAGAGAGAGAGAGAGAGAGAAAAATAAGAAGTGTCAGAAATAAGCCCCTAACACTAAAAAAAAAAGAGAGAGAGAGATATGAAGTGTCAGAAATAAGTCTCTAACAGAGAGAGAGAGAGAGAGAGAGAGAGAGAGAGAGAGCTGTCTGTCTGTGAGGGTCACGAAACAACAAGGAACATTCTTCAGCTGTAGGTGTTGTTAAGTAGACGGAAAAGGGAGATATGAAAATAGGCAGAAGGGAGACAGATGAATGGGCCGGGCGGGTATGTTAAGGGGGGGTAGGGGAAGCAAGTATGTTCGTTCGTCGGTCTCCACAGCGGTTTGAGTGGGAGGGAGAGCTTTGTGCTGTGCAATCTCTTAAAATGTAGATGACGAGATGTTTCAAGTCTCTCTCTCTCTCTCTCTCTCTCTCTCTCTCTCTCTCTCTCTCTCAATTTCCTTCTTTGATCATTCATGAGACAAATTTCTAATTTGCCTTACGTAAGAATCAACAGACTATCGTTACTATAAAATATGTTTTGTTTACAGACCCGACGCATTTCAGCCTGGAAAAATAATGAACGTATTACCAATGAACGAGGTTGCTCCACTCTCATAATTGTTCGTTTTTTCTACAGAGTAAATATTATATATCTCGCTTTTGAAAATACTTTCCACGGTGGAGCCTTTTGTAATGTAAACTATATATTTATCTTCATCACCCTTTATGCAGAGAACTAAATAATGAAGTTGGGTCTTCAAGCTCGAAGGAAAATTGAAGTGAAAAGATAACTTATGCTGGATTGATAACTGAAGTGAAAGGACATGACACACTACCAAAGTATCTTTTTATTTCTTAAAATGTGTATCACTAGTTGGTATATACGGATGAAAAAAAAAATCATACAACTTATTTCAATAGCAGTTACCATTAAAGCCATCTATTCTACACCGCAAATCGTGTTGTATTATAAAAAAATACTTCACTTCGAAGCATGTAATAAATTTAGCTTATCAAATAAATGTATTCACAAGGGTTAATAAGCTTGGCGCAATAAATTGATGGTACTGCTGTTAAATAAGTATTTTGTAATGACTTCTTAAGAAATTCCTAACCGTTTTATCTAAGTTTCTCCATATTTTCTACTCTTTCAATTTGCCTCATACCATATGTAATATACAATTTACTCAATTTTTATTTACGAGGATGAATACTTCACTTTCATACATAAAAAAAAATTGGCAGAACAAACTTTTCATAAATTCTAACACAAACTTCATTAGGAACTACAAGTACTCTCCAAATCATTCCTAAATATCCTGCTACCTTTCTTTCTTCAACAATAATTTGAAGGACATTTTTGGTTAACCACTATCTGGCATAATTGCTTCAAAATACTTATGTAATTCTACTTCTATAATTCTTTTCTTCCACCATCAATATTAACTTCCATTGTCCCGTCCTTCCTGAGGGCTATTTTTTGTCAGTCACTATCTGGCATATTTACTTTAAAACACTCAAGTAATTCTGCTACCATACTTTTATTTTCCCACCATCCACATTAACTCCCCGATTCCAATAGCTCACAAGGTCTTAAGAGAAATCCATTTCACCCAAACATGCTTCACCTCGCTTGACTGTCACTTTTAAACTCTACACAAGTGTCTATTGCTTCTCTTCCCTATTCTGAATCAGTAGTAGTGTATCATCCACAAACATCAGCCATTCCATACCCTATTCGCAACCCATCTAATTTCACATTTTTCCACCTACATCTGCTTTTTACCTGATTTCTCACAGTACACCATATGTAAAGATATTCAAGGGCAATGGAGATTTACCATGACTTTTTCATTCTCCTACTGTAAGCTCTAACACATGCTTCATTTCCATTATAAACACTTCCCATTGTTTTGAGTAATTATCTCCACAATCCTCCTCACCACTCTCTACGTTGCCTTATTATCTCTTCTTTCGGCAGCTCTTCCTAGGTTCATAAATGGAATTCATCCTTTAACTTCTTGCATAATAATTTCATAAAAAAAACACTTGATAAACTCAGCCGCTACATTGTCCAAACACCAACAGCCAACACCCCCCCCCCACCCCCGGTGGTTCTAACCCTAAGAGCAATCTAATTTTCTTCACCGAATTCGTATTATAAACCTTTCC